>NW_024097145.1:0-210000 GCF_016545835.1 Crotalus tigris | reverse complement strand
AGCTGATCTATCAGGAGCTGAAAATGGCATCAGCCACTTTACCAGCGTCAATTCACAACGATGCAACAGGTAGTCCTCGACTTACAATGTTTTCCTTTGGTGACCGTTCGAAGTTACAGCGGCACTGAAAAAAATGGACTCGTGACCCATTTTTCATACTTACGACCGTTGCAGCATCCCCACCGTCACGTGATCCAAATTCAGACGCTTGGCGACTGGCTCGTATTTACGATGGTCGCAATGTCCATGGGACACGTGATCCCTTTTTGTGACCTTCTGACAAGCAAAGTCAACGGGGGAAGCCAGATTCACTTAACAACCGTCTTACTGATTTAACAGCTGCAGTGATTCACTTAATAACTAATAATAATAATAATAAAGTTGAAAGGGACCTTGGAGGTCATCTAGTCCAACCTCCTGCTCAGGCAGGAAAGCCTATACCATTTCAGACAAATGGCTGTCCAGTCTCTTCTTAAAAACTTCCAGTGTTGGAGCATTCACCGCTTCTGGAGGCAGGTTGTTCCACTGGTTAATTGTTCTCACTGTCAGGAAGTTTCTCCTTAGTTCTCAGTTGCTTCTCTCCTTGATTAGTTTCCATCCATTGCTTCTTGTCCTGCCTTCAGGCACTTTGGATAATAGCCTGACGCCCCCCCCCCCTTCTTTGTGGCAAAGAAGGTCGTAAAAATAGGACAAACTCACTTAGCAAATGTTTTGCTTAGCAGCAGAAATATTGGGCTTGCTTGTGGTCGCAACGTGAGGACTATGTGTATTTTTAAAGGCGAGAAACCGAATGAACATCCTGAATGTGGTTTTTTAGGCCCAAGAAGGATAAGAAGTATTGATTGAAGAGGTGAAGTCAGCAAATTCAGGGATCGGGAGTGATTTACAAGACAGTTCTTAATGAAAAGGTTGCTCTTGAATTGCAGTATTGACCTGCTGGCTTGACTGATAATTGCAATTTACATCCCTTGTTTTTATTTTAATGGGTTTGACATCGCTTCTGATGTGCCCTCTTTAAAAGTAGGGTCAACGTAGGGTCCCCGTGCTTGCCGATAGCAACCAAGGGGCAGTGGAGAAGCTGTATCTTTGGGTATACTGGTAAATCCCTTCCTCCAGTGCCTTCGTAATTTTGGAAGGTCACTGAACGAACGGTTGTAAGTCAAGGATTACCTGTACCCTAGAAGCTCTAGTAATGGTACTGCTCCTGTTATTAAAGGTTTCTCTCTGGGTTGGGAAAGCAGAGATTCAGAATTCATAATCTCTGCTTTCCAAAAAGCATTTGCAAAATAAGAACAGAACAGAATAGAATAACAAGAGTTGGAAGGGATCTTGCAGGTCTTCTAGTCCAACCCCCCGCTCAGGCAGGAAACCCTATACCAATGATGGTGAACTTTTTAGAGATTGAGTGCCCCAAAACCACCCTATCCCCCCCACTCTGCCTTCCCCCCCTTCTGCCCGCAAGGCCACCCCCCCTCCATGGCCCACCGCAGATTGCCCAGGTGGCCCTGCAGCACCATGGCGGCCACGCCCTCCACTCGCGCCCTACAGCATCATCTGTGCGCGATGGGGGGCAAGGGCAGAGTGTTGACCCTGCTTCCTGGCTGCCATGTCCTTGGATGCGCTGCTCCGCGTGGACCGTGCCTGTGGGGTGACTCTCCTCTGGGGGGCTGCTGGTGAGGAGGGGGCTGTGGGGAGAGGTGGGGCTGGGGCGAAAGTGCATGTGCCCACAGAGAGGGCTCTGAGTGCCGCTTCTGGCACGCGTGCCATAGGTTCACCATCACTGCCCTATACCATTCCAGACAAATGGCTGTCCAATCTCTTAAAAACTTCCAGTGCTGGAGCATTCACTGCTTCTGGAGGCAGGTTGTTCCACTGATCAATTGTTCTAATTGTCAGGAAATTTCTCCTTAGTTCTAGGTTGCTTCTCTCCTTGATTAGTTTCCATCCGTTGCTCTTGTCCTGCCTTCTTCAGGTGCTTTGGAGAATAAGTTGACCCCCCGTCTTCTTTGTGGCAACCTCTGAGATATTGGAAGACTGCTATCATGTCCCCCCCCCCGTCCTTCTCTTCATTAAACTAGACATACCCAATTCCAGCAACCGTTCCTTGTATGTTTTAGCCTCCAGTCCCCTGATCATCTTTATTGCTCTTCTCTGCACTCTTCCTAGAGTCTCAACATCTTTTTTACATCGTGGTGACCAAAATTGGATGCGGTATTCCAAGTGTGGCCTTACCAAGGTGTTATAAAGCGGTATTAACCCTTCACGTGATCTTGATTCTATCCCTCTGTTAATGCAGCCCAGCACTGTGTTGGCTTTTTGGGCAGGTGCAGCACATTGCTGGAGCAATTAACCAGTGGAATAGCTTGCCTTCAGAAGTTGTGGGTGCTCCAACACTGGAGGTTTTTAAGAAGACATCAGACAACCATTTGTCTGAACTCATATAGTTTATTTATTTATTTATTTATGAGACTTATATACCGCTTTAAGTGCAAGCACTCTCTAAGCGGTGTACACCAGTAAGCAATGTGTGTGTATATATATATATATATATATACACACACACACACACACATTGCCCCCAACAATCTAGTTTCCTGCCTGAGCAGACTAGAACAGAGGTCTCCAACCTTGGCCCTTTTATGACTTGTGGACTTCAACTCCCAGAGTTCCTCAGCCAGCCCTGCTGGCTGAGGAATTCTGGGAGTTGCAGTCCACAAATCATAAAGTGGCGAAGGTTGGAGACCCCTGGACTAGAAGACCTCCAAGGACACTTCCAACTGTTATTCTATAATCCAAATGCACAGCACAGCAGTGGCTGTTTAAGGCGCCGCATCTGTTTTAACAGAGAAACGATTCAGTTATCGAGACAGGCCTGGTGTGATTAAGATAATGACTTCTGGGCTTCCCAAATGGATATTAACTGAGCAACTTCTGCTCGGGGGGAAATTTGCCACGCTCTGATGGTTCTGCAACTAGAAATTAAGGCTTTATCAGGCAGAAGGCTGGAAGGCATTCAAAGGCACTTTATTTTCATTTAGGAACAATTTGACAAATAAGTTAGAGCAGGGGTCTTCAAACTTGGCCGCTTTTAAGACTTGTGGACTTCAATTGCCAGAATTCCTCAGCCAGCCATGCTGGCTGAGGAATTTTGGGAGTTGAAGTCCACAAGTCTTAAAACGGCCAAGTTTGGAGAGCCCTGAGTTCGAGGTAGTTCTTGAGTTACGAGCAGAATGGAGCCTGGGAACTGAAGTCCATGCATCTTATAGTTGCCAAGGTTCAGAAGCATCATATTGCAGGATTGACAAGGGATCCTCTAGTTCAGGGGTAGGCAACCTTGGCTCTTTTATGGCTCGTGGACTTCAACTCCCAGAATCCCTGTGCCAGCAGGGCTCAGCTTGGAAACCTCTCCCTTTCCCTTCAGTGTGGCTGGCTCAGGAATTCTGGGAGTTGAAGTCCGTGAGTCATAAAAGAGCCAAGGCTGCCTACCCGTGGACTAGGCCTACCAGTTTCTGATCATCTACTCCTGTCAGGCTTAATAGACTAGGCCAGGGGTAGGCAACCTGGGCTATTTTGTGACTCGTGGACTTCAACTCCCAGAATTCCTGAGCCAGCATGGCTCAGCTTGGAAACCTCTCCCTTTCCCTCAGCATGGCTGGCTGAGGAATTCTGGGAGTTGAAGTCCACACGTCTTAAAACGGCCAAGTTTGGAGAGCCCTGAGTTCGAGGTAGTTCTTGAGCTACGAGCGGAACGGAGCCCACCTATCACAGTCAGAGTTTGTGAGGGTAATAAGTGGTTTCGGTCATGTGGATGACCTGATTTTATGACCTTTTTTTAAGGTGGCTGTTAAACAAATCTGCAGTTGTTAGGTAAAAGCTGGTCTGCAATGGCCGTGGTTTGAACGACAAAAAAGGAAGTAAATGATGGTTTTTGGCAAAACTGTCTTAAAACGTGGTTGTATGACCGCAGGACACCGCAAACAGTCAATGTAGCCTGATTGTCGAATGTGTGGTCATGTGGCCACAGAGGGATAAATGCATATTTTTAATCAATTATTGTATGTAATTATTGCATGACACCCGGAATCCCTTCTAGCAATATACAGGACCACGACTGAGCCCACCGAAAATTTCTGTGAAGCGAGACATTTGTTAAGTGGGTTTTGCCCCATTTTACGACCTTTGTTAATTGAATCACTATAGTTGTGATTCCAGCTTCCCCGTTGACTTTGCTTGTTTGACCTGACCCTGGAATGCTGAAACCATCATAAATAGTTGCCAAATGTCTGAATTTTGATCACTAGCGACCATGGGGATGCTACAAGGATCGTTAAGGGTGAAAAAACATAAGTCATTTTTTCAGTGCCGTTATAACTTCAGACAGTCACTAAATGAACTGTGGTTAAGTCAAGGACTGCCTGTAAATTCGATCGACAGATACAATAAATAAATCTTAGTCTCGCTCTCTTCTTATCCTGAACATCACCCCTCCCCTTGTTTCTCCAACCCCAGTTCTAACTTTCAGATTCCCCCAGATGTTCTGGCGTATCCATTCGCTTTAATGCGCCCCCCTCTATTCCTCATGACTTGTGCAACCAAAGGCTTTGTGGTAATCCATTAAGCAAAAAAAGGAAAGTTTTCATTTTTCTCCTGTCACCATTTCACCAGATGTCTGTAGTCTATCTCCATAGACTGAAATCAGCTTATTCTGCTTTTTTATTATTATTATTCCTCTCCAGGTGTGGCTTTATTCCTTTTTGTAAGATCTTAAGCCAAACTTTGTTTACATAAGCCGTTAATGCAAAAGTCTGCACATTTTCTTGCACTTACTTTCCTTACATACATGGAACTTTTTGCAGTCCACACAATCTTGTTCTATATTTATTGAAATAGAGCTATTAGCATTTAAATGGCTCCTTTTCCTGCTAATTTAAACAGTTGAGTCGTATTTCAAGGGCATCTGGCATTTTCCTATTTGACAGCTGGCCTCTTTCTTTCTTTCTTTCTTTCTTTCTTTCTTTCTTTCTTTCTTTCTTTCTTTCTTTCTTTTCTTTTCTTTTCTTTTCTTTTTCTTTCTTTTCTTTCTACTTTTTTCTTTCTCCCCTCTTTCTTTCTGTCTTTCCTTTTTCTTTTCTTTCTCCGCCCCTCTTTCTCGAGTTAATGCACACACACACACACACACACACACACACACACCATATATCATGTACACACACACAAACACATATACACACACACATATACATATATATTTTAAAGAAAGGAAAGGAAATGACCAAAATCACACCTAAATTAAGATTGCTCAATCATGGAAAATATCTAATAAAATTAAAATTGAAAAGTTTACAACAAAGTCCTTAAAAACAGGATTAGAGAATGAGAAACATCTGTCTGTCTGTCTGTCTGTGTGCGCGCGCGTGCGTGCGTTTGTGTTTTTAAGGACATTGTTATAGACTTTTCAATCTTCATTTAATTTTATTAGATATTTTCCATGGTTGAGTAATCTTAATTTAGGTGTGATTTTGATCATTTCCTTAACTTTCTTTAAAATGTACTTCTTTTTTTCCTTGACATTTCCTTATAGCTTTTGAGTGAGACGATCCTGGCCCTTCCTTGCATGACTAAAGCCCACATCATGCATGGTAAGGCTCACTGCTTAAAAGATTTTACCTCCATCTTTCCCTGAGTATCATGATAGCTTCAGAGCTGTACTTTGAATTTTGGCAAAGTTTTTTCCCCTCCAGTCTTCGTCTCATTATGAGTCCTCATTCCATAGGTTCTCTTTTATATTCTAAATAAGGGTACTATGTTTGTTCCTTACACTGATTTTTTTATTCTAACTGTATGTCAAAGCCCCCAAACCCATTTTTTTAAACAAACCATATAAGGAAATCACTTGCTTGACTGATTTATTTCCCCTGATTCTGAAGTCTTAAAAAAAAACCACAGAACAGAATAACAGAGATGGAAGGGACCTTGGGGGGCTTGTAGTCCAACACCTCGTCCAAGGCAGGAGACCCTAGGCCAGTGATGGCGAACCTTTTAGAGACCGAGTGCCCAAACCGCAACCCAAAACACACTTATGTTTCGCGAAGTGCCAGGGCCGCATCAGCATTGTGATGCCCTCAGGGTGGGGTGGGGGCGGGCGTGGCCTATGGGTGGGCGCGGCTGCGGTGGTCATGGCAGACTGAGTGGGCATGGCTGGGATGGGCGTGACACCTAGATGTTGCTCATGGAGGGATGCCTGTGGGGGCTGGGCAAGATTGGGGGAGATCCAGGGGGTCTCTGGTGGGTGGGGCAGTGGGCAGGAGACTTGTCCTGTGGGGTGATGCAGGGGGTAGGGCAGGAGGGCCATTGCTGCGGGCTTAGGCGAGGCAGGGGCAGCTGCTGCCTGACACCATCAGCCCCCACACACAGAGACCAGCAAACGCATGGGGGGGGCGTGCTCTACTGCCTCTACTGAAGCTTGCTAGCCAGCTGCTTCACCTCCTTTGTGCTGGGTGGGGCTGCCACTCTGGGGGCGCCAGTGGTAGCCTAATGGACCTGTGCAAACTGGTGGCGGTGGCAGGTGTGCCCACAGATAGGGCTCTGAGTGCCGCCTCTGGCACGCGTGCCATAGCTTCGCCATCACTGCCCTATACTACTTTCAGGGAAGTGGCTATCCAGTATCTTCTTAAAAGCCTCCAGTGATGGAGCGCCCACAACTTCTGGAGGCAGGTTGTTCCGCTGGCTAATTGTTCTCACTGTCAGGAAGTTTCTCTTTAGTTCTAGGTTGGTTCTCTCCTCGGTTAGTTTCCATCCGTTGCTTCTTGTCCTGCCCTCTGGTGCTTTGGAAAATAGACTGAACCCCTCTTTTCTTTCTGGCAGCCCCTCAAATATCGTAACACTGCTATCATGGTATCCCTAGTCTTTCTTTTCATTAAACTAGACACCCACAATTCCAGCAACCGTTCTTCCTATGATTTAACCTGCAGCTCCTTAATCATCTTTGTTGCTCTTCTCTGCACTCTTTTTTTCAGAGTCTCAACATCTTTTTTTATAGCGTGGCGACCCAAACTGAATGCAATATGCCTAGTGATACAGGATTTTTTTTAAAAAATACATAGCATTTCAAATTTAAGACAATGAGTTCGGTGTAGTAGTTAAGGCATCGGCCTAGAAACCAGGAGACTGTGAGTTTTTAGGCATGGCCCGAGGCCAGCTGGGTGACTTTGAGCCAGTCACTCGCTTTGAGACCTAGGAGGAAGACAATGGCAAACCAAAAATCTTGCCAAGAAAAAAGGAAGAAAAGGAAAGGAGAGGAGAGGAGAGGAGAGGAGAGGGAAGGAAGAGAGGACAGAAAAGAGGGAGAGGGAAGGGGACGGGGAGGATAAGGGAAGGAACGAGGATAACAATTCATAACTCGCACCAGTCCCAGGTCTCTGGAGGCCATAAGACATTTAACAATAACATCACCACTGACAAAATCACTTAGACCAGTGGTTCTCAACCTGTGGGTCGGGACCCCATTTGGGGTCGAACGACCAATTCACGGGGGTCGCCAAACAACGCAGTCCGCCATTTTTTCCCCCTTTTCCTTAGCTGCGCTACTCCCTTTTATTCTATTGGCTTTTGAAAGCCAATAGAATAGACTCTCTTGAATAGAGTCTAATTCTATTGGCTTTCAAAAGCCAATAGGAATTGTCCAGGCTGTCTCTGCCCTGCTGAGCCCGCCAAAAGTCCCATTCTGCAAACGGTGCTGCACCAGTTGAGTAGTCCTCGACTTACGACCGGTTGTGTAGTCCTCGACTTACGACCGGTTGGGGGTCGCAGCATTAAAAAGGTTGAGAACCACTGACTTAGACTCAATTACAAAAGGCAGCTTTACTAGGGACTGCCTACATTCTGTGATGATACCTCTCATATAACAACATCTGCCTCCCCCAGGTCTTTGAAAGGACTAGAGAGGTAGAGAAAAATACCAAATCCAATCTAAACATCTGGCTGACTGTGCTACAAACCCGAACAAGTTGGCTGAAGGCTGAAGTTAGCAATAGTGGCCTGAGGATATTTCCAAAATATTTCCCCCCCCCCCAAAAGAAAGAAAGATTCTGAAGATTAGATTTTCCTCAAGAAGAATGCCATAATTAAAGGTTAAATTATTGTACTCAGTCATCTGATATCTTCAATCAGTCCCCAGCCTTAAGACTACCTCTTCCTAAATCCACCAGTGTGGTGATGATGATGATGATGATGATGATGATGATGATGATAATAATAATAATAATAATAATAATAATAATAATAATATATTCCCCCAGTGAGGCACTACCTTGACGTGGTTGTGGGGCTTGTGTACTCTGAGGAAGATGAGAGCTATGCCAGAGGTTCAACCATACTGGACAGGTCTCATCAGAGGAGTCAGACAAAGAGTGTCTCTCCCATAAAAAATATGGTGAGACGTAAATTGCAGAATGCCATACCGGCTCGGACGTCGCCCGGGTTAACAAGGTCCGCGCTAGATATTGGAGTTCTGGATATCTGGTGAAAAATGGGTTACAGGACTCAGGACTGTTGGCTGAGCAACCAGGGCCAGCAGCTGCAGAACTACTGGAAGAAAAGGTGTTTACCCGTCGCAGATACACAGTGATGGAAAACAAAGAAATAATGATCTGTTACTACAGATCAAGTCCAACAAGAAGAGGATATCTAAAACGAATGCACCAATTCTGGAAAGAACAACATCCAGAATCAGAAATAACAGAACAGAGACTAGCAGATCAACGCCGATTTATAACACGAAATAAAGTATTTACAGAAACAGAATTGGACGAACTGCAAAGGTTTACCCAGGGCAAAGAAATCAAAGCCTTACAAGAAGTAATTCAGAATGTAGAGGCAAACCAGGGGGAGTTGGCAGTGAAAGAATCCAGTAGAGATATACAACTGTTCTCATTTGGAAACCAGGCACCTCTTCCTCAGGAAGAACAAAACCCTCTAACTAAAGAAATAAAAGAATTGAAACAAAGAATAATTGAGCATCTAGAACAGCACAAAAACAACAGAATAAGGCTGCCTGCATTGAAGCTTGTTCCAAAGAAACAGCTAGCACAAGCATTAAAAGATGCAAATACTGCAATAGCAAGTTTAAGCACCAATTCACTGCAAGAAACAAACCAACTAATGTACAGCACAGCTGCAGTTATAACAGAATACCTGGGATGTAAAATCAACAAAAAAGAAAAACAAACAAACAGTGCACCAGAAAAATGGAAGGTTAGACTAGAAAATAAGATCAGCAAGTTAAGATCACATGCAAGCAAGCTAGAACAGATGAAAGAAAAGAAGCTGAAGAACAAGAAGACCAAAGAATACCTAATCAAGAAATACCACTTAGAAACAAGGAAGATCAAGGAAGCACTGGAAATAATAAAGCAACAAATAACAGCTATAGCCAGGAAAATCAGTAGATATGAAGCTCGAATTGCAAACTATAGGCAGAACCTCCAATTTCAATCCAATCAGAAACGTTTCTACCAATCCATCAATGGAGAAACTGCAAGGAATCAGTCAGTACCTGACAAGGAAGAAACAGTGCAGTTCTGGAAGCAGATATGGGATAACCCAAAGAAATACAACAAGGATGCGGCTTGGTTAAAAGAGGTGGATGCAAATAAAACAGAAGTTGAAATGAAAGAACTAGTAATAACAACAAAAATGGTAGAAAAAAGAGCAAAGAAAATCAAAAATTGGTCAGCACCAGGTGAAGATGAACTGCATGGGTTTTGGTTGAAACATCTAACTGTTATACACCCACTCATTGCCAAACAGTTCAACAATATACTACAAGGAGGAGAAATTGAAAAGTGGCTAACAACTGGGAAAACCTACCTAATAATGAAAAATCCAGCAAAAGGGGCAACACCAGGTAACTACAGGCCAATTACCTGCTTACCAACAACTTTCAAATTACTAACTGGTGTGGTAGCTGATGCAGTACAACAGCATCTAGTTGAAAACAATCTCTTTCCACCTGAGCAGAAAGGAAACCGCCCCAATAGCAGAGGAACAAAAGATCAACTCCTAATAGACAAAATGATCTTGGAAAACTGCAAGAGAAGGAAGACCAACCTGAATGTGGCATGGATTGACTACAAAAAGGCATTTGACTCTCTGCCACATGATTGGATAATCAAGTGCCTAGAAATAACAGGAGTAAGTAGAAACATCAGAAAATTTGTGCAAAGATCGATGGCACAATGGAAGACACAGTTGCAGATCAATGGTGAGAAGCTGGGAGAGGTTAATATCAAGAGAGGAATATTTCAAGGAGATTCATTATCACCATTACTATTTGTTATTGCACTGTTTCCTCTGTCAACAATACTGAATAACTCAGGACATGGCTATCAAACATCAAAAACATCTGCCAGACTATCCCACCTCCTTTATATGGATGATCTGAAGCTGTATGGAAAAACATCATCTGAAATAGAATCGCTGCTCAACACTGTCCGTATATATAGCCAAGATATTGTAATGGAGTTTGGCTTGGACAAATGTGCCACACTTACTATCAAACAAGGAAAAATAGTGAAAACTGAAGGAATCAAGATGCCCCACGAAAATAACATTAAGAGTCTGGATGAGGAAGAGTACTACAAATACTTGGGTATCCTTCAAGCTGACAACATCAAGCACACTGAAGTCAAGAAAAAGATTAGAGGTGAATACATCAAGAGAGTGAAGAAGATCTTAAAATCCAAACTCAATGGAGGAAATACCATAAAGGCAATCAACACCTGGGCAATCCCAGTCATTAGGTACACAGCTGGAATAGTGGACTGGACTCAAGCAGAACTAAAAGCAATGGATAGGCAGACCAGAAAAATAATGACAATGAATCATGCCCTTCATCCACGCAGTGACATTGATAGACTTTATCTACCAAGGCAAATAGGTGGGCGTGGAATGCTACAAGTACATCAGATGGTTGAAGAAGAAAAAATGGCTTTGGAAGAATATCTGAAGAACAATGATGAAGATGCACTGAAATTAGTATATCAGGAAGGCTTACTAACTACTGGAGAGACCAAACTGGCCTACAAGAAAGACCAAATGAAGAAAAGAATAGAGGCATGGGAAGACAAAGCACTACATGGCCAATACATGAAAAAAATAGCTGGGAAAGCAGATAATAATAAAACCTGGCAATGGCTAAGAGCAGGAAAATTGAAGAAAGAGACCGAGGGACTAATTCTGGCTGCACAAGACCAAGCCTTAAGGACAAATGCATACAAAGTCAAAATTGAGAAGACAGCAACAGACAGTAAGTGCCGCCTATGCAAAGAAGCTGAAGAAACAGTGGACCACTTGGTAAGCTGTTGCAAGAAGATTGCACAGACTGATTACAAGCAGCGGCATGACAAAGTAGCAACAATGGTGCATTGGAAGATCTGCAAAAAATATCATTTGCCTGTAAGCAAAAACTGGTGGGATCATAAAATAGAGAAAGTCATAGAAAATGATAAAATTAAACTGCTCTGGGACTTCAGAATTCAAACAGACAAGCACCTGCAACATAACACCCCAGACTTAACAATTGTCGATAAGAAAGACAAAAAAGTCTGGATAGTGGACGTGGCAGTGCCTGGAGATAGCAGAATAGAAGAGAAAGAACTGGAGAAGATAACAAAATACAAAGACCTACAAATAGAAATAGAAAGACTGTGGCAAAAGCAAGCAAGGGTAGTACCAATAGTCATAGGCTCCTTGGGTGCAATCCCAAAACAACTGGAGCACCACTTGAACACCATTGGCATTGACAAATTTGCTATTAGTCAATTGCAAAAGGCGGCCTTACTAGGAACTGCTTCCATCCTGCGACGATACCTGTAATACCATCAAACATCCACATCTGCCTATCCCAGGTCCTTGGTAAGGACTCGATAGGTAGACAAAATGCCAAATCCAGTCTGAACATCTGGCTGACTGTGCGATGATTGATAATAATATAATATTAAGGCTTACTGACTACTGGAGAGAGCAAACTGGCCTACAAGAAAGACCAAATGAAGAAAAGAATAGAGGCATGGGAAGACAAAGCACTACATGGCCAATACATTAAAAAAATAGCTGGGAAAGCAGATAATAACAAGACCTGGCAATGGCTAAGAGCAGGAAAATTGAAGAAAGAGACCGAGGGACTAATTCTGGCTGCACAAGACCAAGCCTTAAGGACAAATGCATATAAAGTCAAAATTGAGAAGACAGCAACAGACAGTAAGTGCCGCCTATGCAAAGAAGCTGAAGAAACAGTGGACCACCTGGTAAGCTGTTGCAAGAAGATTGCCCAGACTGACTACAAGCAGCGGCATGACGAAGTAGCAACAATGGTGCAGCTTTGGGTCGGGACCCATTTGGGGTCGAACGACCATTTCACGGGGGTCGCCAAAATATCATTTGCCTGTAAGCAAAAAATATCATTTGCCTGTAAGCAAAAACTAGTGGGATCATAAAATAGAGAAAATCATAGAAAATGATAAAATTAAACTGCTCTGGGACTTCAGAATTCAAACAGACAAGCACTTGCAACATAACACCCCAGACTTAACAATTGTTGATAAGAAAGACAAAAAAGTCTGGATAGTGGACGTGGCAGTGCCTGGAGATAGCAGAATAGAAGAGAAAGAACTGGAGAAGATAACAAAATACAAAGACCTACAAATAGAAATAGAAAGACTGTGGCAAAAGCAAGCAAGGGTAGTACCAATAGTAATAGGCTCCTTGGGTGCAATCCCAAAACAACTGGAGCACCACTTGAACACCATTGGCATTGACAAATTCGCTATTAGTCAATTGCAAAAGGCAGCCTTACTAGGAACTGCTTCCATCCTGCGACGATATCTGTAATACCATCAAACATCCACATCTGCCTATCCCAGGTCCTGGGTAAGGACTCGATAGGTAGACAAAATGCCAAACCCAGTCTGAACATCTGGCTGACTGTGCGATGATCCATAATATTCTATTCTATTCTATTCTATTCTATTCTATTCTATTCTATTCTATTCTACTCTAACAACAACAACAACAACAACAACAACAATAATAATAAAGTTGGATGAGATCTTGGAAGTCATCGAGTCCAACCCCCTGCTCAGGCAGGAAAGCCTATACCATATCAGACAAATGGCTATCCAGTCTCTTCTTAAAAACTTCCAGTGTTGGAGCATTCATCGCTTCTGGAGGCAGGTTATTCCACTGGTTAATTGTTCTAAGTGTCAGGAAGTTTCTCCTTAGTTCTAGGCTGCTTCTCTCCTTGCTTAGTTTCCACCCATTGCTTCTTGTCCTGCCTTCAGGTGCTTTGGAGAATAGCTTGACTCTCTCTTCTTTGGGGCAGCCCCTGAGATATTGGAAGACTGCTATCATGTCCCCCCATTCATGCATTCACAATTTTTCTAGCACTTCCCTGTTGGGAGATATTTACCCGCTCTATTTAGGGGAGGCTCATAGATCTCTGAGACATTTTGCTTAACAGGAAAGGCCAGCTGTGTTCCCTTGACCAGAAAATACAACAAGAAAGTCTCTCTTACCTTGTAGATTTTGCCTTCCTCAGTACCCACGAGGAACAGATAATCAATCTTCTTGTGGAAATCAAAGGAAGTCCCACAGCCTGTATGGAAAACCAACAAAAAAAATATATAAATAAGGCTGCAAAATATTTGGGGAACACATTTCTGCTGGGTTTTGCTCAACATGAGGCGTTTGCTAAATATACTGTAGAGTTCTTTTGAGCTAACTGATAGAAACATCAGATGATGGGAGGACCACATCTGCCAGGGAACCAGCTGTTTGTCTGTCTACCCTTCCTCAGTCTACCACCACACTCACCAGCAATGTGTAAGAAGATGGCCAACCTCACAAAGACGTGGTTGGGCCTTTAGTTGCCTTTTTATTTTCATGGGAATTTGCTCAGGGATTTCCCCATACCAAAGGAAGCCATACATCTCTTGAGCTAGAATTCCTGAGCTACCAGAGGCTGCTTCATGTGATTAAAGGGACTCAATCGAGGTTAGGTCATTTTTAGAGACTTAAAGAAACGATCCTTTGACTCGTCTGAAGACCTTCCAATCAAGAGAGGCCTCTTGTTTCTCTCACTGCTCACCAGAATGTTCTACCCCTTGCTGATATGGGAGGCTGTTAACAGAATCCTGTCCCCAATTACTGCTTTTGGTGCCAATAACATAGGAAACGAAGGGAAATTCAAACTGTATCAAGGAGTCCGTAGTGGTCTCTGAGCTTGGCTGTTTTCTTGGAGATATTACATCACCCAGCTGGGAAAATTATCAGTGCTAGAAGGGAGGGGGGTTGTGGGATGATGATGGAGGAGGAGGAGGAGGACGACTGTGGGGTCCTTGGTGGTCTCCGAGCTTGGTTGTTTTCTTGCAGACATTTCATCATCCAACTAGGGAACATCATCAGTGCTAGAAGGGAGTGGTGTTTGCAGAGAGGAGGGGGGACTTCCTCCTCCTCTGCTTCATGTATTTTAGAATAGAATAGAATAGAATAGAATAGAATAGAATAGAATAGAATAGAATAGAATAGAATAGAATGTAGAGTAGAGTAGAGTAGAGTAGAATAGAATGTCGAGTAGAGTAGAGTAGAGTAGAGTAAATAGAATAGAATAGAATAGAATGTCGAGTAGAGTAGAGTAGAATAGAATAGAATAGAATAGAATGTCGAGTAGAGTAGAGTAGAATAGAATAGAATAGAATAGAATAGAATAGAATAGAATAGAATAGAATGTCGAGTCGAGTCGAGTAGAGTATAGAATAGAATAGAATAGAATAGAATAGAATAGAATAGAATAGAATAGAATAGAATAGAATAGAATAGAATATAGAGTAGAGTAGAGTAGAGTAGAATAGAATAGAATGTCGAGTAGAGTAGAGTAGAGTAGAGTAGAGTAGAGTAGAGTAGAGTAGAGTGGAGTAGAATAGAATAGAATAGAATAGAGCTGGAAGGGACCTTGGAGGTCTTCTAGTCCAGCCCCCTGCTCAAGCAAGAGGACCTATACCATCTCAGACAGGTGAGGGTCCAGTCTCTTTTTAAAAACTTCCAGCACAATCCCTCCTCTTCTAGCATTGATGATGTCACCTAGTTGGATAATAAAAAGTTTGCAAGAAAATCACTAAGGCCAGAGAGCATTAAGGACGCCAAAGATGATGACATCCTCCTCCTCCTCCACGTCCCCCGCCCCACAACTCCCCCCTCCCTTCTAGCACTGATGGTGTCACCTAGCTGGGTCACGAAATGTCTGCAAGAAAGTTCAGCGAGCACCAAGGACCCCTGAGCTACAAAGGTTTCTCTTCAATCGGAGCCTGTACCCATGGTTTGAAGCTGCAGCCCCTCCGGCCCCTCCACTGTCGCTCCTTCAACCAGCAGCTTGATGATGTCTGTGTGGACCAGTTCATTCTGTTGGGAGAAGAAAGGTCAGAGCCAGGTGGACAGCAGGACATCAACAAGACAAACCTTCCCAACAAAACGTTTTCCAAGGGATTTAAAAGCAAAGAAGAGGAGGGATGTGCTGAATGCTTCCTGAAGGGGTCCAATAACTTATGAAGACACAGTGGTAATGGGAACCTTGTACATCCTACACCAGGGGTAGGCAACCTTGGCTCTTTTAGGACTCGTGGACTTCAACTCACAGAATTCCTGAGCCAACATGGCTCAGCTTGCAAACCTCTCCCTTTCCCCTCAACATGGCTGGCTCAGGAATTCTGGGAGTTGAAGTCCACCAGTCATAAAAGAGCCAAGGTTGCTTGCCCTTGTCCTACACGTTCCACAGTGTCCTATCATACATGCATCTAGGTCAGGGATGTCCAATCTTGGCAACTTTTAAGACTTGCGGACTTCAAATCCCAGAATTCCCCAGCCAGCCTGCACTACCCAACCAGGCAACATCATCATTGCTTGAAGGGAGTCGGGTATGCTCTTGGTTCATTTAATATTCCCATCAACAGTGACAGGGCAAGCCACCGGGATATATATACAGAGAGCAAACCCCTCTCCCTTCTAGTACTGATGATGTTCCCTAGTTGGATAATGAAACATCTGCAAGAAAACAACCAAGCTCAGAGAGCACCAAGGACCCCACTGTCCTCTTTTTCCTCCTCTTCCTCCTCCTCCTCCTCCTCCTCCTCCTCCTCCTCCCCTCCCCCTCTCCACAAACCCCTCTCCCTTCTAGCACTGATGATGTTACCTAGTTGGATAATGAAACATCTGCAAGAAAGCTATCAAGCTCAGAGACCACCAAGGACCCCACTGTCCTTTCCTCCTCCTCCTCCTCCTCCTCCTCCTCCTCCTCCTCCTCCTCCTCCTCCTCCCCCTCCCCACAAACCCCACTCCCTTCTAGCACTGATGATGTTACCTAGTTGAATCGTAAAATGTCAACAACCAAGTTCAGAGAGCACCAAGGATCCCTTGATAAGATCTCATTTCCCTTCTGCTGGCTGGAGAACTCTGGGACTTGGAGTCCAAAGTCTTAAAACTGCCAAAGTTGGACAAGTCTAGGATCTCCTGGTGATGGGCCCAAAGTCGCCCAGCTGGATTTCAAGATTAAGGCAGGACTAGAACTCATCGTCTCCTGGCAATAGGCTCAAAATCACCCAGCCAGTTTTCACGCCTGATTGTGGGACTAAGAGTCTCATGCTTTCTAGCCCTGTGCCCTAATCACTATGCCAAGCTGGCTTCCACGAGACACTTAGGGCTCCAGCGAAGGATTCATAGTCGCCAAATAAATAGAAAAATCTTTATTCAAACGCTGCCTATATGCCTATATGTAGCTTGGTTGGTTTTGGCTTAGCATAATTTGTTCCACATGGCATTACGGATCAGTGATATGGGACCCAAGCCAACTGAGATGCACAGCAATAACGATTCAACAAGCTATGGCTTAGCACGGCATGAAGTCAGCCAAAACAATCATACATCTAAAGGGCTACAATTCTTTTCTTTTTAACCAGAGCAGGCTGAGCTTAGACGGTGAGGATTTTTCATCTTAGGAATTGCTATCTTTCCCTTTGTTGGGCTTTAGAGAGTCCTGAAAAGGATGAATGCGAGAAAACAAAAAAAATCCCAGCATTACAGGTTCACTCCCCATCAGAGCCTCCCGACAAAGCACAGCTCAGCTCTCTCATTTCAAGAACAACGTCCCAACGTCTTTATTTTTGGAAACGGCTGCGGGGAATCTGAATAAGTTCTGCACAACGGGGATTGGGGAAGAAGTTGAGGACGTACGTAAGTATATATCTGAGAATCTGTCAGTAGCCGTAGACTGCTGTAGAGGGGATGGCGAAGGCAGAGAAGACTCCATTTTTCACACTTGGGACCGTTGCAGCATCCCCAGGGTCATGTGATCAAAATTCAGATGCTTGGTAAGTGACTCATATTTATGACGGTTGCAGCATCCTGGGGTCATGTGATCCCCTTTTGTGACTTTCTGACATGCAAAGTCGATGGGGGAGCCAGATTCACTTCACGACCATGTGATTGATTGAACAACTGCAGTGATTCACTTTAAGATAGGATAGGATAGGATAGGATAGGGTAGGGTAGGGTAGGGTAGGGTAGAAGGGAAGGGGAGGGAAGAGAAGAGAAGAGAAGAGAAGAGAAGAGAAGAGGAATATCGAATGAACAAGAATAGAATAGAATAGAATAGAATAGAACAGAATAAAATAGAAAATAGAAAATAGAAAAGAATAGAGAATAGAATAGAATAGAATAGAATAGAATAGAATAGAATAGAATAGAATAGAATAGAATAGAATAGACCTTGGAGGTCTTCTAGTCCAACCCCCTGCTCAGGCAGGAAACCCTATACCATTTCAGATAAATCGTTGTCCAATCTCTTCTTTAAAACTTCCAGTGTTATAGCACCCACAACTTCTAGAGGGAAGTTGTTCCACTGATTAATTGTTCTCGCTATCAGGAAATTTCTTCTTAGTTCTAGATTGCTTCTCTCCTTGATTAGTTTCCATCCGTTGCTTCTTGTCCTGCCTTCAGTTGCTTTGGAGAATAGCTTGACTCCCTCTTCTTTGGGGCAGCCCCTGAGATATTGGAACACTGCTATCATGTCACCTCTCGTCCATTTTTTCATTAAACTAGACATACCCAATTCCAGTAACTGTTCTTTATATGGTTTAGCCTCTGATCTCCTGATCATCCTTGTTGCTCTTCTCTGCACCCTTTCTAGAGTCTCAGCATTTTTGTTTTTACATCATGGTGACCAAAACTGGATGCAGCATTCCAAGTGTGGCCTTACCATGGCCTTGTAAAGTGGTATTAATACTTCACATGATCTTGATTCTATTATTCTGTAAATGCAGCCTAGCACTGTGTTGGCCTTTTTGTGCAGCTGCAGCACACAGGTGATTCATATTTAAGTGATTGTCCGCTAGGCAAGAATGGTTGTAAAATGGAGCAAAATTCATTTAACATTTTTTCCAGTCAAGAATCCACTTATATAATGCTCAATGTTATAGATCTAAAGCAGGGGTCTTTAAACTTGGCCCTTTTATGATGTGTGGACGTCAACTCCCAGAATTCCTCAGCCAGGCACACTGGCTGAGGAATCCTGGGAGTTGAAGTCCACACGTCATCAAAGGGCCAACTTTGAAGACCCCTGCTTTAAAGGAACTAGCCATATCTAGCATAATGAAGAGAACAGTTAGGAGTGACATGACACTGTCTTCCAGTATTTGAGAGCCTAAAAAGTTGAGGTTTGATATTATTATCTTATTCTATTGCACCAAAGAGAGTCAGTCAATGGCTTTACTTTCTTTTTTCCCTTTGACCCACACTTTTCCCTTCCCCTTTTCCTCCCTCATTTTCCTACTATTTTCGTTTGTATTTCTGTATTCATAACTATTTTAACAAAATTAATTTTTTTAAAAAAGGATTGCAGTACGAACAAGAAATGCCCAAATAGCATTTGTTTTCAGGCATGTTGAAGAGGTCCACAGAGAAATGAATTTATTATTATAGGAGCCGTGGTGGCGCAGTGGTTAGAGTGTAATATTGTAGGCTACTTCTGCTGCCTGCTGGCTGACTGCAGTTTCGCAGTTCGATCCTGACCGGCTCAAGGTTGACTTGGCCTTCCATCCTTCCGAGGTCGGTAAAATGAGGATCCAGATTGTTGGGGCAAGAGGCTGATTATGTAAACCGCTTAGAGAGGGCTGTAAAAGGCCCTATGAAGTGGTATATAAGTCTAAGCGCTATTGCTGTCTGTCTGTCTGTCTGTCTATCTATCTATCTATCTATCTATCTATCTATCTATCTATCTATCTATCTATCTATCTATCTATCTATCTATCTACTACAGTGGTTCTCAACCTTTTTAATGCCGTGACCCCCAACCGGTCATAAGTCAAGGACTACTCAACCGGTCGTAAGTCGAGGACTACTCAACTGGTGCAGCACCGTTTGCAGAATGGGACTTTTGGCGGGCTCAGCAGGGCAGAGACAGCCTGGACAATTCCTATTGGCTTTTGAAAGCCGATAGAATTAGACTCTATTCAAGAGAGTCTATTCTATTGGCTTTCAAAAGCCAATAGAATAAAAGGAAGTAGCACAGCTAAGGAAAAGGGGGGGAAAATGGTGGACTGCGTTGTTTGGCGACCCCCGTGAAATGGTCGTTCGACCCCAAATGGGGTCCCGACCCACAGGTTGAGAACCACTGATCTACTACCTACCTACCTACCTATCTATCTATCTATCTATCTATCTATCTATCTATCTATCTATCTATTTTGACTCAGCCTGCCATCCTTCTGAGGTCGGTAAAATAAGGACCCAGATTTTGGGGGGCAATGGGCTGACTCTGTAAACTGCTTAGAGAGGGCTGTAAAGCAGCTATTACAATTGCTGTTGTTATTAGGTAACTACAACACTGAGGGTGAAGATTCGTTCTCCGAGCTCGTGGGTTGGTTTCCGAATGTTTTGTTACCAAGCTAGGTAACATCTTCAGCGGAGTTTAGGGGACGTCAGTGTAAGTGTTCTGCTTGGAAGGGCTTTGTGTTGCGGTCAGTAGGTCCTGTGATGGGTCAGGTGTGGGTGTGTCAAGTGAGGGTCTTGTGAAGGGTCAGGTGTGAGTCATGTCAAGGGGGGGGTCTTGTGATGGGTCATTGGGAGGTGGCCTGCTGGTTGCGGGGGGCAATAATAATAATAATAATAATAATAATAATAATAAAGTTGGAAGGGACCTTGGAGGTCATCTAGTCCAACCCCCTACTCAGGCAGGAAACCCTATACTATTTCGGACAAATGGCTGTCCAGTCTCTTCTTAAAAACTTCCAGTGTTGGAGCATTCACCGCTTCTGGGGGCAGGTTGTTCCACTGGTTAATTGGCTGCAACATTTTACTCCCAATTAGCATTACAGTATACATGCTCTGGTTCGCAGGCTAATTTTCTTGCCTGGGTTGTAGCTTAGCACAGCTCTGGCTGCTCAACAAACCAGGGGTTGGATGCTGTGGATCAACCCAGCTTTGCCTCCAGAACAGAGACAGCTGCCCACAGCATCCTTGAGTCAAGGCCAAAGCTACACAGGGCCAGCTGGGAGGGAGCCCTCCCTTACCTTAACCAAGGTCCAGGAGACGATGCGGCCATCTGAAGAGACCGAGAAGAAATTCAAATTGTTGTCCATGTCATCTTTCTGCCACTTCACCTGGGAAGGAAAGAAAAAAAAAATCAGATATTTAAAAGCAGCTGTGGCTTTTGCAAGCAGTACAGATGTTCCTCAACCCGTTTCGTGACCCTTCGAAGCTAACAATGGTGCCGAAAAAAAATGACTCCTGACCGTCTTTCACACTTACGACCGTTGCGGCGTAGCCCCATGGAGGATGTGTGAGAGAATTCATGGAAAATGCATATGAAGAAGAGAAAACTATTTTGTTAGTGGTGAGATTTTTGTGTAATTTCTTCTTTATTTTCCCTGTCTCCTTTTTTTCACTGGCTGTGTTGCTTTAAGAGCGAGAGAGACAGAAAGAAAAAGGGGGGTCTGATCTTTTTAACTATTTTTTTTCTGCTTAGAATTCTGGTTTGAGGAAGGTGGGGGGGGTGGATGTGAAATTTAATACCCATTCTTGCAGTGTCAGTTTGTAATTTTTTTTATTCAAAAGAGGAGGCAGTAATTGTTGAACAAAGGAAGTTTTACTTGAACAAGAAATAAGGTTATTTTTTTAAACAAATGAAATATGAGAAGAACTTGAATACACCTATATATCCATCAACCAAAAGAAATGACTCTGAATTGTTTTGCTTAGATTTGTAAATGTTTTAACCTACTTAATGGAAATTTGTTTCCATCTGAATGGAATCTGATTAAATTGGAATTTGGCTACATTTATATTAAAAGCAAAGAGTTGATACCAGAGTTTGATACAAAACTATTTCAGTAACTCAGAATATCTTATTAAGGTTGTTTATTTTTTTGTGGAGTTGCTTTTTTGTTGTTGTTGTTTTATTTTTTTATGTTTTTATGTCCGTGTGCAGGACACACTGATAGAAAATAATACCTAAGAGAATTGAAGGAATTGTAATTCAACCCTTGTTTAAAATGAAGGAGTTGAGAAAATTTT
This sequence comes from Crotalus tigris, assembly GCF_016545835.1. NCBI lineage: Eukaryota > Metazoa > Chordata > Lepidosauria > Squamata > Viperidae > Crotalus > Crotalus tigris. Next base: position 188,385 of record NW_024097145.1, on the reverse strand, counting down.
GGGGATTATAAATGAGCTACGTTGTTTTGAATAAAGATTTTTAGGTATATGCCTCACCCTAAAACTAGGGCTTATTTTTGGGATAGGGCTTATATTAGGCCCACCACCCCCCAAAATCAAGCTAGGGCTTATTTTTGGGGTAGGCCTTACTTTCAGGGAAACAGGGTATGTATGTATGTCATCGTCATCATCATCATCATCATTTTAGCCATTGTCCATCCACTGCAGGATGTCGGTCTGCCTGTTTCTAACCCCTATGGTCCTGAGCTTTCTTTTGCCAGTTGGGCCCTCAGGATTGGCTGACGTCCTTGATCCATTTTGCTTATGGTCTCTTTCGTGGACGCTTTTGATCAAGTGGGATCCATTCTAGGACCGCCTTGTCCACCTGCCCTCGGTTCTCCTTGCTATTTCCATTGCAATTCTTTGACTCCCTTGATGGCATCATATAGTTTCTTTTGTTCTCTAATCTATGTGCGTGTGTGTGTGTAAGTGTGTATCTATGTATTTGTTTATTTGTTTGTTTATCCACCCACCCATCCCCTCTCAATTGTGTCTCAAAGACTGCCTGTACTGCCAACGTTCCCCCCCATTTCAAAAGTGGCTTGGCATTGTCTCCTTCAATCAGGATGGATCTGGAAGGGACCTTGGAGGTCTTCTGATCCAACCCCCTGCTCAGGCAGGAGACGCTATACCAGTGGTTCTCAACCTGTGGGTCGGGACCCCATTTGGGGTCGAATGACCATTTCACGGGGGTCGCCAAACAACGCAGTCCGCCATTTTTCCCCCCTTTTCCTTAGTCGTGCTACTCCCTTTTATTCTATTGGCTTTTGAAAGCCAATAGAATAGACTCTCTTGAATAGAGTCTAATTCTATTGGCTTTCAAAAGCCAATAGGAATTGTCCAGGCTGTCTCTGCCCTGCTGAGCCCACCCAAAGTCCCATTCTGCAAACGGTGCCGCACCAGTTGAGTAGTCCTCGACTTACGACCGGTTGAGTAGTCCTCGACTTACGACCGGTTGGGGGTTGCGGCATTAAAAAGGTTGAGAACCACTGCGCTATACCATTTGACACAAGTGGTTGTTCAGTCTCTTCTTAAAAATCTCCCGTGATAAAGAACCCACAACATCTCGAGATAAACAGTTCCACTAGTTAATTAACAGAATAACAGAGTTGGAAGGGACCTTGGAGGTCTTCTAGTGGCCCAACCCCCCCCCCAGTCTGGACAATTGGCTGTCCAATCTCTTCTTAAAAGCCTTCAGTAATGGAGCACCCACAACTTCTGGAGGGCTTCCTAGGACTGACTGGTAATCTGAAGGTGACAAGGGCAGGAGTGACAATCAGCGGAGCCTGCTAATCTAGGAATGGGCAGAACTGGTGCACAACATGAAGCTGTGCATGAATGCTGTTGTGTTGTCTCTTGTTGGTTTTAATGAAGACTCTACAGGCCAGCTTGTGAATCACATCCATAATTGACCGAATAGGGAAATGGACTTCATCTCTCCATCATTTGGATAATTAATTTTTGAAGCAGAGACTGAGCTCTTTGGTCCCAAAGCTTCCATTTCTAAAATGACACACTAAAATGAGAACATATGGACAGTTTCCAAGAAAATGGACTGGGCTTCCACTGTTTAAATTAATGATGCAGAATTTGGTAACACTCCACTCATTTGATCTTCAGCATCATTTCCGGGAAGTCCAACTCACTGGAAAAATGAGGTCTTGTTGTGATATGTTTATCACTGTAGAAAATTCTGGACTTCTTGGAAAGAGCCCTTAACTCTCTCTAGATAATTACAGAGAAAGAGATTCTGCTGTGCATTTGCTTCCTGTCTTCAAAGAACATCTTTGATGGAAGGCAGAAGATTCTCTGTTTAATAGTTATGATACCTAGTTGGGTAATGAAGCTCAGAGAGCACCAGGGACCCCACAGTCCTCCTCCTTTTCCTCTTTCCCCCTCCTCCCCCTCTTCCATTCCACAGAACCCTTCTCTTCTAGCACCTGATGATGTTACCTAGTTGGGTAATGAAACATCTGAAAGGAAACAACCAAGCTTAGAGAGGACCAAGGACTCCATAGTCCTCCTCTTCCTCCTCCTCCTCTCCACAAACTCCACTCCCTTCTAGCACTGGTGATGTGACCTAGTTAACATCCTCAAAGCCTTTCAGATGCACTGATGACTTTCCCTAGTCCGGTAATGAAACGTCTGCAAGAGAACAAGCAGGAGAAGCGCCAAGGACTCCAAGTTCAACACTGAGCTACAAAGATTCTTTTCTATCAGACTTGAGATTCTACCAATAAACTCAAGTTTTCCGTGAAGGCCTGCCGGAGAGGCAGAGGAGGAGGAAGGGCTGAGTGCCCCAGTCTTTACCTGCCAGACGGGGTCGGTGTGCTTCCCAGACATGCTGCTGCTTTTGTAGCCCGGCTGCGTGGCAGAAGGTTTCTTCAGGTTGTAGATGGCCACGTTGCCATCGTAGAAACCCACCGCAATCAGGTAGGGGTAGTCAACGTGGATGTCAAGGCACATGATCCCGCTCTCGCTGGGGAAGGCGTACTCGGGGAAAGAGGGGTTCTTGAGGGTGTATAGCAGGAGCATCCCCCGGCTCTGCTTCATGAAATCATCTGGAGGAAGAGGAGGAGAAGGAGGAGGAAAGAGGGTGAGGAAAAGGACAAGGAGGAGGAGGAGGAGGAGGAGGAGGGAAGAGGAGGAGGAAGAGGAGAAGAGTGAGAAGAGGAGAAGAAGGATGAAGAAGAGGACAAGTTCAAGGAGGAAGAGGAGGAGGAAGCGGAAGAGGAAAAGGAAGAGGAGGAGAAGAAGGAGGAGGAGGAGAAGGAAGAGGAGCAGGATGAGGAAGAGGAGGAGGGAACAGGAGGAAGAGGAAGAGGAGGACAAGAGTGAGAAGAGGAGGAGGGGAAGAGGAAGAAGAGGAGGAGAAAAGTGAGAAAAGGAGGAGGAGGAGGAGGAAGAGGACAAGGAAGAGGAAGAGGAGGAGGGAAGAGGAGGAGAAAGAAGAAGAAGAGGAAGAAGAAGAAAAGGAGGACAAGAGTGAGAAGAGGAGGAGGAGGAAGAGGAGGAGGAGGAAGAGGAGAAGAGTGAGAAAAGGAGGAGGACAAGGAAGAGGAGGAGGAAGAGGAGAGAAGAGGAGGAGGAAGAGGAAGAGGAGGAGGGAAGAGGAAGAGGAAGAAGAGGAGAAAAGTGAGAAGAGGAGGAGGACAAGGAAGAGGAGGAGGTAGAGGAAAAGGAGGAGGAGAGAAGAGGAGGAGGAGGAAGAGGAAGAGTGAGAAGAGGAGGAGGAGGAAGAGGACAAGGAAGAGGAAGAGGAGGAGGAGGAAGAAGAAGAGGAAGAAGAGGAAGAGGAGGACAAGAGTGAGAAGAAGAGGAAGAGGAGAAGAGTGAGAAAAGAAGGAGGAGGACAAGGAAGAGGAAGAGTGAGGAGGAGGAGGAGGTGGAGGAGGAGGAGGAAAAAGAAAGGAGTCACTTCAATCAGGGCATCCATGGTTGGGACTCATTTCTGCTAGCAATGCCTACCTCGCATCTAGCAGCAACAAACCCACAGTTTATGTAATTTATTTATATCCCCTCTTTATTATCATGATAAATAACCTAAGGCAACAAAAGGACTGAATATTCCTTCTTCCTCTTTTTCCCCACAACAACCCGGTGGGGTGGGATGGGCTGAAAGAGAGTGACTGGCTGAAGGTCACCTAGATGGTTTTCAATCCTAAAACAGGGCTAACACTCGCCGTCTCCTGGTGATTGGCCCAAAGTTACCCAGCTGGCTTTCATGCCTAAGGCAGGACTAGAACTCACCCTCTCCTGGTGATTGGCCCAAAGTCACCCAGTCATCGAGCCAGCGTTCATGGCTAAGGCGGGACTAGAACTCACCATCTCCTGGTGATTGGCCCAAAATCACCCAGCCGGTTTTCATGGCTAAGGTGGGATTAGAACTCACCGTCTCCTAGTAGTTGACTCAAAGTCATCCATCTGGCTTTCATGCCTAAGGCGGGATTTCAACTCACCATCTCCCAGTTGCTAGCCTGGTACCTTAATCACTAGATCAAACTGGCTCTCCATCCCTATGGCTGATTTGACCAGCTGCTCCAAGCAGAAGGCTTAGAAAGCGGGGTTAAGAAACACTGAGATAAGTTTTGCTTTCAAAAAATATCTATATCACAAAGGAGCCCACAAGGGTGGGCCTGGTTAGTGCCTCCCAAGCCTTCCGGCCTCCTGCCCTTCACGGCCCAAATTGGCTTTTAATTTGACAGTAAGTCTCTCTCTCCCCCCTCCGTCTTTCTCTCCCCCTCCCTCCCTCCATCTCCCTCCCCCCCCCTCACACACACATGCACACACACTGACGGTGCCATCTTTGGTTGCACAAATTTTACCAGCAGGACTTAACTGTAGAAAGCAGAGGTTCCTAATTCAACCCGGCAGGCAGTCAGAGATAAAGCAGCTGTGCGTTTTGCTTGACAACCCAGATGGCTGGGGCTGCAACTGCAGAGCTGGTGACACAACCCAGCAAGTAACTCTGCCCCTGGCAAAAGCTCAGAGAGCGCTAACGTCTTCCTCCTCCTCCTCCTCTCCACAAACCCCACTCTCTTCTCGCACTGATGATGTTACTTAGTTGGGTCATGAAATGTCTGCAAGAAAACAACCCAGCTCAGAGAGCACCATGGACCCCACAGTCCTCTTCCTCCTCCTCCTTTTCCTCCTCCTCTCCGCATATCCCCCTCCCTCCTAGCCCTGATGATATTCCCTAGTTCGGTCATGAAAGGTCTACAAGAAAACCACCAAACTCAGAGAGCACCAAGGACCCTTCGGTGGTCGTCCTCCTCTTCCTCCTCCTCCTCCTCCTCCTCCTTCTCCTCCTCTCCACAAATCCCCTCCCTCCTAGCACTGATGATGTTCCTTAGTTTGTTCATGAAACAAGCTGAACAACCAGACAGTGGGACGGAGTGGACGGGCTCTTAACTAGGCTTATTTGGGGGGGGGGTATATTAGGCACACGCTAAAAAATCATGCTAGGACTTATTTTCTGGGTGGGTCTTATTTTCGGGGAAACATGATACAATAAAACAGCCAAGTTCTGAGTCCTCCTCCTCCTCTCCGCAAACCCCCTCCCTCCTAGCACTGATGATGTTCCTTAGTTGGTTCATGAAACATCTGCAAGAAAACCACCAAGCTCAGAGAGCACCCAGGACCCCAGAGAACCTTGAAAGCTTAATCTTTTCCCCCTTGCCTCTCACTTACGCCAAAGAAAGTCAAGGTGAGTCAATCTTGATTACCTTTCTCACCTGGCTATAGACCCCTCTCCGATACAGACCCATCCCATGGCATTAGAAACCAGTGCAGAATTTGATCCTCAGGCCAGAAGAGGGCCACCCCCTTTGGCCCCTAAGTGTCCAATCTGGTGCCTCAATGGTGCCGATGTCAACGCTGCTAACATCGGAGGTTCTTGCTTTGACAACATATGGCGATGCAGCCATTTTCCTTCTTATGTTTTACTCTTAGAATTAGAGTTGGAATTAGATGATACTGGGGGGGGGAGGAGGAATGTGCATAGGAGTTTAGTTAGACATAACAATACTGTAACTAGGGTGAGAACAAAAGTTTTTTGAAATAAGAGATGATAAGAAATGGCAGGTTGGGACTTCCGGTGGATCTGCGCGCGCGATGGCGGCTACTTTGTAGCCGTCCTCCTGGGTAAGTGTTTGAATCGCTATGAACAGCAGACATCAGCTGTTCAGAGGTTCAAAATCCCCCTCCCGGGCAAAGGGGGGGGGAAGAGGGTTGTCTGAACAGTGGTAGAGCCTCTTATGCACCCCCAAGGTTTTTTTTGGGGGGGTGAAAAGAGTGCTCCCACGGAGTTCAGACTGTCTCCACTTCCCAGCTGCTTTTGTCCCTAGGGACAAAACAAGCCGCTGCAACCACCTCCGCAATTAAAGTGATCTGGTGAGTTTTTCTTAGAAGCGGACAGAGCTGAGTAGAGGATTTAGCTTTTGCTTTCTTTGATTTTATTTGGATTTTAAGTTTAAAGATTTACTTTTACTTTTATATTCCCTCTTTTTATTTATTTTTTTTTTCCTTTGTTGAAAGGGAAAGTAAAATGGCGATCGGCAGGCTTTTCGGTGTTTTTTTTTCCCTTTCTTTTTTTTTTAATGACTGGAATGGAATGTGGATTTGATTATTTATAATGGGTTTTTTGATGTTGGGTTTGGATTTTAGAAGCATTATTACTTTTGTTTAACTTTTTTGTTTTGTTTTTTGTACTTTTAAAAAATGGAATGGATTTTTTTATTTAATTATTTTTTTCTTCCTCCTTTTTCCTTTTTTTAACTCCTTTTTTCTTATAATGATTTCCTTTTGAAGGATTTTTTGATTTTTTTTTTGGGGGGAGTTAGTTTCTCTTTTTCTCTTGTTTAATTTTTGTAATTTTTAAGAAGGAGTAAAGATTTTTTTAAGATGGCTCCAAAGCGTCCAGTAATTCCTACAGCTCCTAAGGTGGTTTCTTCCTCGGTGTTATCATCAGCGCAACAACCTAAATCAATAGCTTCACCCTCTTCCCTGGCACAGTCAATAATGGTGAAGGACTTGCAAGATATGATGGGAAATGTTATATTTCAAATTAGGGGAGAAATGAAAGAGATTTTAGAGGAAAATAATAAGATTTTGAGGCAAGAGATAGTTTTGGCTTTAAAAGGAGTTGCCTCTGTTCTTGAAAAGCTGAACTCTCGTGTAGAAGAGGTAGTAGAAAAAGTGGAATTGATGGAGGGAAAAGTTGAAAGCATGGAAAAAGAGATGGAAAATTTTCAAGATGAGATTCTTATGCTTCAACATAGACAAATGGAATATGCTTTAAGAATCAGAGGCTTGAGCGAGTCTGTGCAAGAAGACCTGAGAGAGATGGTTGCAAAGGACTTTGCTGTGATTTTGAATAGAGAAAAAAAGGAAATACTTAGTGAAATTGAAAATACATTTAGAGTTAACTCTGTGGTGGCAGAGCAAAAGAATTTGCCAAGAGATGTGGTAATTTACTTTGGGAAAAGATCCCTGCACAACGAAATTATACAAGCTTTTTATAAGAAGAGGTTTCAAATTGCTTCACAAGATGTTATAATTTTAAAGGAGATCCCATCTAAAATTTTAAGAAGAAGAAAGGAGTTTGCTTTTTTAGCAGATGAACTTAAAAAGAGACAAATCTTGTTCAGATGGGATGTTCCGACTGGAATGGTGGTGAGTTACCTGGGGATACGTTATAGACTTAATACTGTTTCTAAAGCAAAAGACTTTTACACTTCGGTCCTGGGGGTATGTTCATCGCCATCTATTACGTTTAAAGCTTTGGAAGAAAAGAAGGTAGAATTGCAGTCTGAAGAGCCTATACTTATGAAAATTGGGAAATCTCAGTTGGAGGGGCCTCAACAAGTTGAGATGGAGGAGCAGAGGATAACCTGTGCAACATATAATTGTAAAGAAAAGGAGCAACAGAAAAAGGTTAAGGAAGCCTCACAAGTATTGGTTTCTGAATCTGCGGGAGAACTAGGATTTACAAATTTCTTGGAGCAACCTTTAAGGGTAGAATTGCAGTCTGAAGAGCCTATATTAATGAAAAATGGGAAATCTCAGTTCGAGGGGCCTTAACAAGTCGAGATGAAGGAGCAGAGGACAACTCGTGCAACATATAAACGTAAAGAAAAAGAGCAACAGAAGAAGGAGGTTAAGGAAGCCTCACAAGTATTGGTTTCTGAGTCTGTGGGAGAAGCAGGATTTACAAACTTTTTGGAGCTACCTTTAAGGGCAGATTTCAAAGCACTTCTTTCGAGGTTCATGGATAAGAGATACTGATAAGGAATGTGTTTATTATGGATGGAATTTGTTATTGGTAAAGATTTAAATATGTATAAGAGAATTTTAATGTTTTAAGTAATGTTTAAATTTGGGTTTTGGAGGGAGTTTATAAAGAATGATGGATAACAATATAAGTATGATATGAAAAGGTTCAGAGTATATTATAATGTGTTTAATGATTGGGTTTTTCCTTTTTTTTCTTTTTTATTATTATTATTTTTAAGAGAAGATAACTTGTTTAATTAAATGTATTTAGATTTGTTTAGGATTCATATGTCTTTTAAGTTTTTTTTTGATAGGAGAGAAGATTATGGAGATTGAACGAAATTTTTAGATAAGAAGTTTAAGTTTAAGTATTTAGTTTAAGTATTTAAAAGAGTATTAGTTTTAATGGTATAATGAATGTTGTGTATATGTTTATTTTTGTGTTTTAGGATAAAGAAAGAGGGAGATTAGATTTTATATTGTAGGTATAGACATTTAAAGAAAGTAATGTTTAAATTTGTGTTTTGGAGGGAGTTTATAAAGAATGATGGATAATAATATAAGCATGATATTAGAAAATGTTTAGAGTATATTGTAACATGTTTAAGGATTGCAATTATTATTTTTTAGAGTAGATAACCTGTTTAATTTAATGTATTTAGATTTGCTTAGGATTCATATGTGTTTTAAGTTCTTTTTTGAAAAATTTTAATTAAGCCTATACTCAGCTCTGGGAAGGTTGGGGGAGGGTATGGGAGGTTTAGGGAGGTGGGAGAGGGTATGGGAGGGTGGGGTGGGGGGTTGGGGAAGGGATTTGTTTTGTAAAATTTAAAAATTTTCAATAAAAAAAAAAGAAATGGCAGGTTGGAGAACAGGAGGGAAAGCCTGCATTTCAAACTAATTGGAGAATGTGATTTATGACTGTTAATTAGAGGAGGGAATTGTGCTTTGATACTAAATGCTCAGGGGAGGGGGATTCAGATTTTGGCTTTGCTTATGTATGTGCCGATGCTAGGCTACTTGAATAAAGATTCTTTAAGGTAAACCAATGCCTCGAAGTTCTTTGAAGAGTTTCATCTGTGGGAACCATGACAGCTGAGATGCAAGGTCACCATTCTTCTAACTGCCCTTCTCAAGCAGGAGAGGCTGATTCACAACAGCTTCTGAGACACAAGCTACAATTAGAAGCCAGGGACAGCCTCTTCCATGACTCAATTTTCATAGGGCTGAGCTATGTGGCACTGTGGGATACCAAATTCCATCTTAACCCAGCCTGGACTTTGCTTAGCCCAGATAAGTAGTATTGCTCAATAGTAGTAACTGTGAGAGGGACCTTGGAGTCCTAGTGGACAATCACTTAAATATGAGCCAGCCGTGTGCTACAGCTGCCAAAAAGGCCAACACAGTGCTAGGCTCCATTAACAGAGGGATAGAATCAAGATCACATGAAATGTTAATACCACTTTACAAGGCCTTGGTAAGGCCAAACTTGAAATACAGCATTCAGTTTGGGTCACCACGATGTAAAAAAGATGTTGAGGCTCTAGAAAGAGTGCAGAGAAGAGCAACAAAGATGATCGAGGGACTGGAGTCTAAACCATATAAGGAACGGTGGCTGGAATTGGGTATATCTAGTTAACGAAGAGAAGGACGAGGGGGGACATGATAGCAGTGTTCCAATATCTCAGGGGCTACCATAAAGAAGAGGGAATTAAGCTATTTTCCAAAGCGCCTGAAGGCAGGACAAGAAGCAACGGATGGAAACTAATCGAGGAGAGAAGCAACCTAGAACTAAGGAGAAATTTCCTGACAGTTAGAACAATTAACTAGTGGAACAACCTGCCTCCAGAAGCGGTGAATGCTCCAACACTGGAAGTTTTAAAGAAGAGACTGGACAGCCATTTGTCTGAAATGGTATTGGGTTTCCTGCCTGAGCAGGGGGTTGGACTAGATGACCTCCAAGGTCCCTTCCAACATTATTATTATTTTGGATCATCGCACAGTCAGCCAGATGTTCAGACTGGATTTGGCATTTTGTCTACCTATCGAGTCCTTACCCAGGACCTGGGATAGGCAGATGTGGATGTTTGATGGTATTACAGATATCGTCGCAGGATGGAAGCAGTTTTATTATTATTATTATTATTATTATTATTATTATTATTATTATTATTATTACTATTACTACTAGTACTACTACTACTACTACTACTACTATTATTATTATAAGCCAGATGCTTAAGCTGCTAAAGCTATCAGACAGCGCTGAACAGCAAGCACACCTATGTCCATTCATGTATTCTGAACCTCCATTCTGTGCCAAACAGCTTAACTCAGCCTAATCTTGATTGCTATGTTTCCACAACACAACACAACACAACACAACACAACACACAAACGACAGCCTAATCAAGGAACCTGAGAGCACTAAATAGAGAAGAGAGGGTCGTATTTGCTCTCCATAGCACCTGAGGGCAAGACAAGAAGCAATGGGTGGAAGCTCCCCCGAGGGAGAGCCCAACCTGGAAAGAAGAAGGAATTTTCTGACAGCGAGAATGATAAATGAATGGAACGGCTTCCCTCCAAGAAGTTGTGGCTGCTCCATCACTGGAGGTCTTCAAGAAAAGACAGGGCGACCATTTGTCTGGGACGGTATAACGACTCCTAATTGAGGATGGGGTTGGTCTAGAAGACCTCCAAGGTCCCTTCCAGCCTTAGGATTCTATGAATCACCAGGAATATTCCCACCAACGAACAGGGCAAACCACTAGTATCTAAGCAGACAGCAAAACCCCATTCCCTTCTAGCACTGATGACGTTACCTAGTTGGGTTATGAAACATCTGCATGAAAACCAAGCTCAGAGATCACCAAGGATCCCACAGACCTCTTTCTCCTCTTCCTTCTCCTTCTCCTCCTTCTCCTTCTCCTCCTCCTCCTCTGCCTCCTTTCCCTCATCTCCACTCTGCAAACCCCACTCCCTTCTAGCACTGATGATGTTACCTAGTTGTGTCATGAAACATCTGCATGAAAACCAAGCTCAGAGACCACCAAGGATCCCACAGACCACCACCACCACCTCCTCCTCCTCCTCCTCCTCCTCCTCCTCCTCTTTCTCCTTTCCCTCATCTCCACTCTGCAAACCCCACTTCCTTCTAGAACTGATGAGGTTATCTAGTTGGGTCACAAAACATCTGCATGAAAACCAAACTCAGAGACCACCAAGGATCCCACAGACCACCACTTCCTCCTCTTTCTCCTTCTTCTCCACTCTGCAATCCCACTCCCTTCTAGCACTGATGATGTTACCTAGTCAAGTGATGAAACGTCTGCAAGAAAACCACCAAGCTCAGAGAGCACCAAGGAGTCCCGCAGGCATGAGACTGAAACCTGCTCCATTTTATGTGCAGAGCCAGGTCTGGATTGCACAGCTGGGGCCACAACACCAACTTGACTCTTTTGACACATAAATCTCTTGCAAATCAATTGCAGACAAAGGAGGGGTTTGTTTTTTCTTATTTGTTCCTTAAATAAGAGTAGCATTCTACATCTTCTATTTAAAACTTAATAAGTAGAATTTTGGGGCAATATCTTCTAGGGGAATTTCCTGTACCTCATATTTCCTGGTCAGAATTAAACTAAAGCATTGGAGAAAAGGAACGTTTGCATCACTGGAGACATTATGTTAGCATTTAACAACTGTTAAATGTGTCTATTTTTAATACGGATTTTAAAAAATATTTCCCCCTTGCACGATGCTCACTAAATATTTAACAGTGCCATCAAGTGGTAAAGCTTTTCGGTTCCAAATTCCTGTAAATAGCAATGATTGCTGAAGGGAGATCTGTGGAAATCATCTCATTTGTAGGAACCTGCGCTGTTTAGATTAATGAACGATTTTCATATGATTGCACAAGCTGGTAAAATTCTACATGATTATATAGGAACATGATGGCGCAACGTGAGCTGAAAACAATTCTAGAAATCCATTTGTGAAATAGACAAGACATATATACAGTATATATAAAATCTTAGGAAACTCAAGTGGATAGCAGTCAGAGAGGCTCTCATTTAACTCTCATGCTGAAAAACCACTTCATTTTCTTCAGTCATTTAATTCAATGATTAAAAAAAAGTTTAAAAGAAACTGATTGCTTCAGAAATAGTTAAGACCGTGGGGTCCTTGGTGCTCTCTGAGCTTGGTGGTTTTCTTGCAGACATTTCATGACCCAACTAAGTAACATCATCAGTGCTAGAAGGAAGGAGGAGAAGGAGAAGGAGAAGGAGAAGGAGGGAGAGATGGGGAGGGGGGAGGAGGATGTTGCAGTCTGAGTTTGACTGTTTTCTTACAGACATTTCATGACCCAACTAAGTAACATCATCAGTGCTAGAAGGAAGGAGAAGGAGGAGGAGGAGGAGGAAAAGGAGGGGAGGAGGAGGAGGGAAGGAGGAGGATGGGAAGGAGGAGGAGGAAGAGGAGGAGGAGGAGGATGTTGATACAGTCAGAGTTTGGTTGTTTGCTTACAGACATTTCATTACCCAACTAGGTAACATCATCAGTGCTAGAAGGAAGGAGAAGGAGGAGGAGGAGGAGAAGGAGGGGAGGAGGAGGAGGGAAGGAGGAGGGGGAGAAGGAGGAGGATGGGGAGGAGGAGGAGGAAGAGGAGGAGGAGGAGGATGTTGATATAGTCAGAGTTTGGTTGTTTGCTTACAGACATTTCATTACCCAACTAGGTAACATCATCAGTGTTAGAAGGGAAAGGGGTCTACTCTTCATTTATATACAAATGGTGCGCCCTGTCAGTCTTGGTGGGAGTGTTTTTGGTGATTCCTTGGTGAGGCTGTTGTTTACTCCTTGACTGTTTATCTGAGTTGGAAGTTCCACAATTGGGGTAGTGTTTACTTCTTGACTGTTGCTGTAATGTTAATCTTTTGGTATTAATCTCTGATCATCTGGGTGTTTATTGCCAGTGAGAAGCTGTTTTATTCTGTTTCCTTTTAGGCTTTTTGATCATTTCTTTTGAATGGTACGTAGATGTTATTTATCTCTACGTGCCCGTTGATGGCCCAGTTGTCTGAGTTCCAGGCTTCCAGTTATTCTCTAACATTTTTGGACTCGGCTTGATCTAGGATGCCCCCCAGTTCCCCAGTTGAAGCTACGGCACCCAAGATCGCGCCCAACATCGCACCATTCAATCCTGAGCCATAAATATTTTCTTCTACTAGTTAGTACCTTATTTATTTGATAATTATTGTGAAAAGATTTCCCCCCCCCCCCAGGAAAGCACCATTGCCAAGTCAGCCATTCCCCTCCTCTACCTGTGCGTTTGATTTTGCTTAAGTCAAAAGCTTTATGTTTGTCTTGTTAACGGAACTCTTTCAGTCATTTTCCTAACCCACCATTTTCATTCTGGACCATGTACTGTATCTGAGTTGTACACTGTGTTTCTCAGCCTCAGCAACTTTAAGAGGCACGGAGTTCTGACTGGGGAATTCTGAGAATTGAAATACACAAAACCTAAGGTTGCTGAGGCTGAGAAACACGAGACATTATATTTTATAGATGGCACCTTCCACCAGCAAGATTAGCAAAAATGTTTAAAAATATGTCAGATAGAGGTTGGAAATGTAAACATAACATAGGCACGTGTTATTATATTTGGTGGACATGTGGGAAGGCAAAGGCTTATTGGAAAAATATACATATGTGGTTAGAAAAAATATTGGGCGAACAAGTGGATTTTAAACCTGAACTTTTTTTTTACTAGGCATTATGCCTGAAAAGACTAATAAGCAGAAACTATATTTAATTTTACACATCACCACAGCAGCGAGAATAATTTTTGCACAATACTGGAAGAATGAAGGACTGCCATCAGAGGAAGAAATAATCAAGAAAATATTGGAATGTGCAGAGATGGACAGACTAACTATGAGGTTGAAAGACAAAGAAGATACAGACTACTATCAAATTTGGAATTTATTTTATTCTTGGTTAGAGAAAAGAATGAAGGATTAGGAATTGAACATGTATTAGCTTAGCAAACTCCAGACAACGTGGTGACTGAAAAAATTAACATATGTTGATGAAAAAAAATTAATAATAATAATAAAAAAAGAAACATGAGACATTATAGCTATCTTGTCCAGTTTTGAACGTGATGTCATTTGTTGATCTGAAAAGCATCCTCATCCCTTCTTCTTCCAGAAAAGCAGGGCTGGAAGGGGGCTTGAAGACCCTATTACATTTCAGATAAATGGTCATCCAATCCCTCTTTTAAAACCTCCAGAATGTATTTTTTGGAGTAATATTTTTATTTTAAGCATGATAATCACTTTGCAATGGAAGGAGAACAAGAAAATGGATTGTGATCAAGGAAGACATGGCCTTAATAAATAAGTTATTAGAATAAGAAATAGCATATATTTGGGAAACTTAAGAATGTAACTGTTGGAATAATATGTTTATTTTAGACATAATTATCATGTTATAAAACAAGGGAAATTAGGGATACCCGAAGTGTAAATAATATGCTTATTTAAGGCTAAATTGGAATGTGGTGACTGTAAGTAGTAAAGCTTAAAAACAGGATTTGGACTTATATAGCTGAAATGTTATTGATAATTCTTTTGATTGACTGAACTTTATTTAGAAATGTATTAATTTGAATATGTTATATTAATTGAAGGAAATAGAGAGAGAATCTTTAAAGAACTAACCTGAGCCATACATGTATGGTTTTGTTTTGGGATAATTGATTACCTCATCACCACGTTGTTTCCTAAGCACCTTGATGTAAAAACTAAAAAACTAATAAAACTTGTTCAAAAAAAAAAAAACCTCCAGTGATGAAGCACCCACAATTTTCAGAGGCAAGCCATTCCACTGGTTAATCAACAGAGTAACAGAGTTGGTAGGGACACTGGAGGTCTTCTAGTCCAACCCCCTGCGCAAGCAGGAAACCTGTTATCATTCCAGATATATGGCTGCCCAATCTCTTCTTGAAAACCTCCAGTGGAGGTTTTGGAGGAGCTGATAAGCCGCCTGGGAAAGCCAAGGGAAATCATCAGAACAATTAAAAAATGGAAGTTAGAATATTTCAGACATGTGATGCGACACCCAGAAAAATAGGGCATACTCCATTTAATCCCCCAGGGAAAGATGGAAGGCAAACAAGGTCCAGGCAGAAGAAGAACATCGTGGCTTCAAAATCTAAGGGACCGGTTGGGACAAAACTCAGCAGCACTTTTTCGTGCGGCTGCTGATAAAAAGAGGATCGCCAACATGATCGCCAATGTCTGATAACGGATAGGGCACAAGAAGAAGAAGAAGAAGTTGGAGCACCCACAACTTCTGGAGGCAACTTCTGTTCCACTGGTTAATTGTTCTCACCGTTCGGAAAGTTCTCCTTCGTTCTAGGTTGCTTCTCTCCTTCATTATTTTCCATCTGCTTCTTCTTATCCTGTCCTCGGGAGCTTTGGAGAATAGGTTGAGCCCCTCGTCTTCTATATGGCAGCCCCTCAAATATTGGAACACTGCTATCATATCACTCCCGGTCCTTCTTTTCATTAACCGTCCTAAACATACTTTTCATTAAACTAGACGCACTCAATTCCTGCAACCGTTCTTTATATGTTTTAGCCTATGATGGCAAACCTTTTAGAGACCAAGTGCCCAAATTGCAACCCAAAACCCACTTATTTATCACCGGGTGCCAGGTGGTCATGGCTGCGGTGGTGATGGCAGACTGGGTGGGTGGGGCCAGGGCGGCGAGGGCCAGTCCCTTGCCATCTCCGGGGCACAGCACATGTGCCCAAAGACAGGGCTCTGAGTGCCGCCTCTGGCACGCGTGCCATAGGTTCGCCACCACTGGCCTAGGAGGCTAGAACAGACATCCAGGGCATTAATAAAAACATCAAAAAAAAAATAATATAGAAAATGCATCCTCAATGCATCCATCCTCCCTTGAGGATCCAAAGCCTTCACAGAATTATCTCTGTAGGATCTGCTCCAGAACCTTCCGGGCAACGTCACGTTGAATGCTGGACTGTTATTTTCCTGAGCCTTTCTCCTCCTCCTCCCCCCCTTTTTTTGAAGACAGAGACAAAAAATTGTTCTACTTTAGTCGTCTGTCAGCTCCCATCTATCAAGAGAGCTTTGAGAAATGCTGCTTTCGCACATGGGGGAAGAAAAAAGATCCACAATTAAATTTCCATGGGAAACAGGAAAGGTTATGGACTACTAGAGAAATCTCCTCCCCCCTCCTGCCATTAACAAACTAGAGGCAGCATTGGAGCAAGTAAATAAATGCAATCACTTTTAAATAGCAGTGCAGGCTGATTGCCAAGCGCAATCTTTTTACTTCCTGGGAATCAAAGGGTTTTGCTGCTTGCCTGCAGTTATGCTGAACACATTCTCTCCGGGTTCGTTCCTATCCAGACAAATGCCTGGCTGGATAAGAATGATTTCTCCAAGCTGTGGGGGGGGGGGGGAACGGCAAACACTTTTAGAAGATAGACTCAGAAGGATCTCAACAGACTTGAGCAGCCTCCTATTCAACAAAAGGGGTTGCCAGAAAGAAGAAGGGGGTCGAGCTATTTTCCAAAGCACCACCGGATAAGGAGCAACGGGTGGAAAGTAATCAAGGAGAGAAGCAACCTGGGATCAAGGAGAAGCTTCCTAACGGTGAGAACAATCAACCAGTGGAGCGGCTTGCCTTCAAGAAGGGCCTGGGTGTGCCATCACTGGAGACTTTTAAGAAGAAGAGTCTGGAAACCCATTTGTCTGAAATGGTATAGGGCAGAGGTGGGCCACCTTGGCTCTTTGATGACTGGTGGACTTCAACTCCCAGAATTCCTGAGCCAGCCATGCTGAGGGGAAAGGGAGAGGTTTCCAAGCTGAGCCAGGCTGGCTCAGGAATTCTGGGAGTTGAAGTCCACGAGTCATAAATTTATTTATTTATTTATTTATTTATGAGACATATACCGCTTTAAGTGCAAGTACTCTCTAAGCGGTGTACACCAGTAAGCAGTATATATATATATATTTACATTGCCCCCAACAATCTGGGTCCTCATTTTACCTACCCTGGAAGGATGGAAGGCTGAGTCAACCTTGAGCCGGTGAGATTTGAACCGCTGACCTGCTGAACACAGTCAGCTAAAGTGGCCTGCAGTACTGCACTCTAACTGCTGCACCACCTCGGCTGAGCCAAGGTTGCCTACCCCTGGTATAAGGTTTCCTGCAGAGGGTTGGACTAGATGACCTCCAAGGTCCCTCCCAACCCTGTTATTCTCTTAATCAGTGGAATGGTCTGCCTCCTGGGTGCTCAAACACTGGAGGTTTTTAAGAGGAGATTGGAAAACCATTTGTCTGAAATGCTGTAGGATCTCCTGCTTGAGCAGAGGGTTAGACTGGAAGACCTCTGAAGTCCCTATCAACTCTGTTATCATGTTCTATTAAAATGCAGTTCAGTGGTGAGAAAAGGAAGGATCAGCACTTAGGCACGATAACTCAAATGCACAGGTATACAATATAGACGGTACCTGGCTCAAAAGTAGCAACAGTGAGAGGGATCTAAGTATCTCACATACTTATTTAGTATCTAAGTATCTTAGTGGTGCACCTGCCAAAAAGGCTAATAAAGTCCTACATTGCATCAACAGAGGGAGAGCATCAAGATCACATGAAGTATTATAATGCCTTGGTAAGGCCACACTTGGAATACCGCATCCAGTTTTGGTCACTACGATATAAAAAAGAGGTTGAGACTCTCGAAAGAGTACAGAGAAGAGCAACAAAGATGATCAGGGGACTGGAGGCTAAAACATATAAGGAACGGTTGCTGGAATTGGGTATCTCTAGTTTAATGAAGAGAAGGACGAGGGGGGACATGATAGCTGTGTTCCAGTATCTCAGGGGCTGCCACAAAGAAGAGGGGGTCAACCTTGACTCTTGAAGACAGGATAAGAAGCAATGGATGGAAACTTATCAAAGAAAGAAGCAACCTAGAACTAAAGAGAAATTTCCTGACGGCAAGAACAATTAACCAGTGGAACGGCTTCCTTCCAGAAGTTATGGGTGCTCCATCACTGGAGATTTTCAAGAAGAGACTGGACAGCCATTTGCCCGAAATGGTATGGTCTCCTGCTTGAGCAGGGGTTGGACTAGAAGACCTCCAACGTCCCTTCCAACTCAGTGTTTCTGTGTTCTGCATCCTGTACTCCCAATGAGTTCCATGAGGTTTTACAGGACGCAGAGCACAGAATAAGTCACATTTTCAGAAAGGGAAATAAGTTGCTGGAAACCGGCACTACTGGAAAGAGACAATCACCTTCCCAGGGCTCCAATCTACATCAAACTGTGTTTTTGTGTTCAGCAGCATGCACAACTTTGCTGTTTTTTGTTTTTTTTTTTCATCTTGTCTAAATGAGTCCAGGAGAGCTTTAGAAGGCCAATTTGAAGGATTTATTGGACTTCTATTTAGCCAACTGGAGCTCCACTTTGCAGGCTGCTGAGCCGATAATGAAAGTCTAAGAAAAAGGGAGGCTGAATATCTTGATTAAAATAAGGCTGTCAGCCAGAATATGCATTGGGGGAATGTAGTCAAAGGGCAGATAAGATATAATCATACCTTCATCTACGCTCAAAACCTGGAGGTCTTTTACAACTCCTAATTCAGTCAATGGAAGGACAAACTAATGAAGAAAAATATTTATTCTAATGTATTTGGCCAGAGAATGGATCCTCAGTCTATTGTACGTACAAGAAACTGGTACGGCAGTGTTTCCCAAACTTGACAATTTTAAGGCATGAGGACTTCAACTCCCAGAATTCCACAGCCAGCAACGCTGGCTGTCGAATTCTGGGAGTTGAAGTCCACATGCCTTAAAATTGTCAAGTTTGGGAAACACTGTGGTACGGCATAGTGGTGAGTGGGACTTGGTGGTGAGTGGGGCTCAAATTATCATGTCCAACTTTAGACACCTTATATTTAGACGTCGGATTCTGAAGAAGGCTCTAATGTTGGCATACGTGGAAGGAAAAAGAAGGGGGCAGCCAAGAACAGGAGGGGTGGATTCAGTTACAGTGGTAATGTGGGCAGCATTGGAAGAGCTGCAGGACAAGGTTAGGAACAGGATATCACAACGGAAATCTACCTGCGTGGTTGCTAAGAGCCAACAGTGACTTAATAGGATGTAGTCAATCATTCAGTTATGGTGGCTATCAAGCCAAGCAGCAATGGGAATCAGGGAAGAGATTTTTCATCTCTGAATCTTACCCAAGGAGACAGCGAAGTGTGGGGCCCTTGGTGCTCTCTGAGCTTGGTGGTTTTCTTGGAGATGTTTCCGGACCCAGCCAGGGAACCTCATCAGCGCTGGAAGGGAAGGGGGTTTGTGAAGAGGAGGAGGAGGAGGAGAAGAAGAAGGAAGAAGAAGAAGGAAGAAGAAGAAGAAGAAGAAGAGGAGGAGGAGGAGGAGGAGGAAGAGGAGGAGGAGGAGGAGGAGGGGGAGGATCATTCTGTTGCTTTGTGTATACACTGAGAGCTTCTGCACCGGAGACAAATTCCTTGTGCATCTAATCACACTTGGCCAGATAAAGTATTCCATTCCATTCAACTGGCCATCAGCAAGCAAGACAGTGGGGATCCTGATAAGTCAGACGTGTCTACTGAATATGGTTTTTTTTTAAAAAAAAAAAAAAAGTCAAGATGATGGTGCAATCAAAGCTCTCCTGGGGCTTCCAGGCTCATTGTCTCACCTAAAACCCAGCTGGGCCTTTGATTGCACCGTCCAAGCAGCCATCTTGATTTATTTATTTTTTTTACCATATCCTGCTGTGAGCTCGCTGATCCCCAGGACTAGTCCTAAAAGACCATTTGCAGAGGACTTCTGCTTTTTCTAACTCCTCGTACTTTTCCCTAGCTTTAATAAACGTTAGGTGACATGAAAGCAGTGTTCTAATATTTGAGGGACTGTCACAGGGAAGAGGGGGGTCAACCTATTCTCCAAAGCACCTGAGGGCCAGACAAGGAGCAATGGATGGAAACTGATCAAGGAGAGAAGCAACCTGGAATTAAGGAGAAACTTCCTGACAGTTACAACGATGGAACAGCTTGCCTCCAGAAGTTGTGGATGCTCCGACACCGGAGGCTTTCAAGAAGAGACTGGACAGCCACTTGTCTGGAATGGTAGTGTGGGAAGTCAACCCCCCCCCAGAGAAGGAAATATTAAAAGGGCAGAAAAATATATTTTCTCAAAGGATCTTAAAGAGGCAGAAAAGCATGCCCAGTTTTTCTTAATAGCCCCAAGTCTGCCTCCCCCAAGCAAAGCCAGCTCTATACAAATACAGATGTAAACCATCAGGAAAGTTGGAGCTAGAAGCTTAGGAAGACAAAGATACCTAAAATCTGCATACACCACCCAAACGCTAAGAGTCATTAGCCCCAGCACCAGGGAAGCAGGATATGACCTTTGGGACATAATAGGATTAACTCACAGATGCCAAAGGGACACAGGTCAGAATACGTGACACAGGAAATACAAAGCCTAAAACAGGAACAGGAAACTACTCCAAATGAAAGGCTCCAGAGGGTATAAAAACCCACTCCCCACATGTGCTCAGCCCTTTTTCTCTCTTCTTTCCTGCCAGAACCATCTTTCTGTCTAGCTCTTCAATAAACTGCAATCTTCTTTCTAAAGCGGTCGCCATGTTGTTTATTTATCCCTGGCTTGGATGAACCAGGATGAAGACTTTTCCTTCAACAGTAGGGTCTCCTGCTTGAGCAAGGGGGGGGGACTAGATGTCCTACAAGGTTCCTTTCAACTCTGTTATTATTCTGTTCTTATTCTAAATACGCCATGGGGTGCAGGATCCTATTGGCCAATTAAAAATAAAAATGGATATATGAGTGTCCTAAAAGAAATTAGGCAAAATATCGGAGAACTTAAATGTCTAAGCAACTATCAAGCTGCCACTAGGATTGATGACTCACATCAGCCATTTTTCCCCCGCCTTTGTTGGAGAGACATGTAATTTAATAAGGGCCATCAGTTTTACACACCCGGCCACACGGGGCTAATGTTTTTCTATTTAGAAAATGTATTAGTACAAACAGCCGCATTGACAGGTTTGTTATGTCTGATTTGCAGAGGCTAATTTGGGAAGGCAATCAAGAGTTTTTAGCCTGCCCTAATGGCGATGTCTTGGGGAGGCTTTGTGTAACCAGTCCTGTTATGCTGCAAGTTTTTTTTCTTTGCCACAATTGGACATAACCTGAGGCAACCAGAAAAGCTGCCTGGCCGAGGAACCGGCTCACAGGCCGTTTAAATACAAGAAGAGATAAACAAAGACCCTCAGGAGGGGAAGGTCGGTCTACAGAATGTGGGAAGTCAGCCCTCCCCCCGAACAAAGAAATATTTTTGGAAATATATAAAAGACAGAATATATTTCCCTACAGGATTTTAAAAGCAGAAACCAACCCCGCCCCCAAGTCTCTCTGTCCCAAACAGAAACCAAGTCTGCAGAAATGCAGATGTGATAATCTTGTCAGAAAGACTGGAGTCAGGAAACTGGGATTAGGAAAAAAGATCCCTAGAATCAACAATCCCTCACACCAAAAATCTAAGTGTCATCAGCCACAGTCCCAGGGAAGCAGGATTGACCTTTGGGACATAATAGGATTAACCCATCACCATCAGAATACCAGAAAGGCACACTCAGACTCAAGTCAAAGTTCATGCCACAGGCACAACTTCAAACAAAAAGCTCAAGAAGGTATAAAAACCCACTCCCTACATGTGCTCACTCTCTCTTTTCTGCCAGAGCCATCTTTCTGTCTGGCTCTCCTCTTCAATAAACTGCAACCTTCTTTCTAAAGCAGTCGCTTGGACTGAACCATGATGAAGACTTTTCCTTCAACAAGAGGAAGAATGACGCAAAAGGACCGAAAACCTCTGATTTTACCACGAAGCATAGCATAGCAGAGGCAAAACTTACAAGAGCCATGTCCAACGAGGAACGAGTCTTTGTATTTGGGGTTCCTATAAGAAAAAGAGATGTAAACTGTCAGCGTTCCACTATTTTGACAATATTTTTTAGTGTGTTATAGACATATTTTGTTCCATGCGATTGTTACGGACATAAATGCATCTTTGTAGAGCAGGAGACTGGAGGCAGTGCCAGTTTCCAAGTATTGAAATACCTTTTTAGTAATTAGTAAATTATTATATTTCAACATCAGAACTTCCTAACTGTGTTTAGTGATTTAGAATTATAATTAATTCATCATGAAAGATTTTGTGAGCTTGAGACTGTCCAACATAAGAAAACTGCAATAAATAAAATCTAGTAGCCTTTCTGCTATCTTCCCTTCTAGCTCTATTCCATTCCATTCCATTCCATTCCATTCCATATTTTCTATTCTATTCTATTCTATTCTATTCTATTCTATTCTATTCTATTTGCATCAAAGACCCCCCAGTTATCCTCTTCCTCCTCCTCTCCATAAACCCCTCTCCCTTCTAGCACCGATGATGTGACATATTGAGTAATGAAAGTCTGCAAGGAAACAAACAAGCTCAGAAAGCACCAAGGACCCCATAGTCCTCTTCATTTTTGTGCCTCCTCCCCCCCTTCCTCCTCTCCGCAAACCTCCCTCACTTCTAGCACTGATAATGTTTCCTGCAAGGAAACCACCAAGCTCAGAGAGCACCAAGGACCCTTCATTTCAACCCTGCACTACAAATATTATCCTTTTTTTATTTTTTCCCCCTGAAGTTAAAATACAAAGTAAACAGACATAACAAAACAAAAAAACTATAAATGGGACACAAGAAAAAAAAAGAAAGAAAAAGTGTTTATAACAAATATAACATTGACAGTAAACATTTTATATTGGTCGTTTTCATTTTTCAATAATAAGATAAGCAGCATGGATCAAAAGCCTGGCCAAAGAAGAGATGGACCGATTAACTATGAGGTTGAAAGACAAAGAAGATACAGACTACTATCAAATTTGGAATTTATTTTATTCTTATTTAGAGAAAAAAAATGAAGGATTAGGAATTGAACATGTATTAGCTTAGCAAACTCCAGACAACTTGTGGATTGGAAAAATTAACATATGTTGATGAGAAAAAAAATTAATAAAAATAAGAATAAAAACAAAAAACAAAAGCCTGGCCAAAGAGCGCCCCTACCTTAACCTGCAGAGAAGGCACTCACCAGCAGAGGGCAGTGACGGCCAGCCGCTTGGCTTTGTCGTACTGAAACTTCCAGAGCGGCAGCAGCGTCCCCATGTTATCTCTGTATTCGTCCGAGGCATCTTCAAAGTACTTGAAATCTAGCAAAACCAAAACCTCACATCGGTTTTTTAAATCAGCAGTAGCAAATTATTGCACAAACCAAGATTTTGGCACTGTGCATATTCTTACTGCACCACTGAAATAAACAAATGGTACTATATAGGGCAGTGGTTCTCAACCTTTCTAATGCCGTGACCCCATAATACAGTTTCCCATGTTGTGGTGACCCCCAAGTCGGTGTGGCCACCAATAAGAGGGAGTAGAACAGCTGGGGAAAAGGGAAAAAAATGGCGGACAGCGTGGTTTGGCGACCCCCGTGAAATGGTCGTTCGACCCCAAATGGGGTCCCGACCCACAGGTTGAGAACCACTGGTATAGGGAGATGATTCTCAACCTTGGGTCACTTGAAGAGAGGTGGACTTCAACTCCCAGAATTCCCGAGCCAGCGTGGCTAGCTAGAAATGCTGGGAGTTGAAGTCCACCTGTCTTCAAGTGGCTCAAGGTGGAAAAACACTAGTATAAGGTTTCCTGCCTGAGCAGGGGGTTGGACTAGAAGACCTCCAAGGTCCCTTCCAACTCTTGTTATTCTGTTATTCCATTTTTTTTGTTATCCAGTTATTCTGTATAGAATTTCTTGCCTAAGCAGGGGGTTGGACTAGAAGACCTCCAAGGTCCCTTCCAACTCTTGTTATTCTGTTATTCCATTTTTTTTTTTTTTGTTATCCAGTTATTCTGTATAGAATTTCCTGCCTGAGCAGGGGGTTGGACTAGAAGACCTCCAAGGTCCCTTCCAACTCTTGTTATTTTTTTTTATTGAAAAGTTTTATACTAGTTTTTAACAATTTCCCCCCGTAGAATAACCCCCTCCCTCCCCCCCTCACTTCCCAGAGCTGGTTACAGGGTTACAAATAAACAAGCAAATTCTAAATAAACTTATCCAGCTGTACAAATAACAAAATCAATAATATGCTTTAACTTGAATACAAAACAAATTTAAGCAAATTTAAAAAAAATAACAATATAAGCAATTCCAAATTAAAAACTAAAAAATTATTCATAATCTAAATAATACTTTTTAATCCCATATCAACTCTAATCATAATTTATCCATTAAATCCCATATTTTCTTCACATGTAATTTATCCATCTTCTCCACGCCGAGGTGTATATTTCTTTTAAACAACCATTCATCCATAATAAACACAAGATTCTCCCTCCAATGTAACCCCACCAACAAACTTACATTCAATAAACTTGGCTCTTTGCTTTTTTTGTTTTTTCCCCCCACCCTTAAGTAAATTTATTAATACCCTCCTACTTAAAAAGTTTTAGCAAACCATTCATCTTAATCACTAAAATTCTCACCAACAGAGATCATTAGAATTTAAATTCTTTTACACCTTTACCCATAACAACTCTTGTTATTTTGAATTCTGTTATTCTGTATAACAGAGGTCCCCAACCTTTTGGGCACCAGGGACTGGTTACGTGGAGAGAAGTTTTTCTGTGGGCCGGAGGGGGTGTGGTTTTGTGTGCTGCCTGCATCTTGTGAATGGAGTTTTCCTTGTTTGTGAGGACTGGTTGCTGGCATGCTGTGGCCAGGTACTGGTCCACGGACCAAGGGTTGGGGACCCCTGCTGTATAGGATCTCCTGTTTCAGCAGAGGTTGGACTAGAAGATCTCCAAGATCCCGTTCCGACTCTCTTATTCTGTTATCTCCAATTCAGCACCGGCTTTGTTGGCACCCCCCAGCTTGGTATTCTCAGCAACCATTTTTTCCCCAGCTTTGCATTCTTACAAACGCTACACTAAGCAAGATGTTAAAATTCTTTCTTCCCACAGGCTTTGAATCATACCAAAAGTATGACTGTTTCTCTTTTTAAGCTACTGTGGGAAGTCAGACCCCCATAGAAGGAAATATTAAAAAGGCAGGAAAATATATTTCCTCAAAGGATCTTAAAGAGGCAGAAAAGCATGCCCAGTTTTTCTTAATAGCCCCAAGTCTCTCTCCCCCAAGCAGAAACCAGCTCTGTAGAAATGCAGATGTAAACCATTCAGGAAGGTTGGAGCTAGAAGATTAAGAAGACAAAGACACCTAAAAAATCTACGTACCCTACCCAAAGTCTAAGACAAGACATAATAGGATTAACTCACAGATGTCAAAGGGACATATGTCAGAATACATGACACAGGAAATAGCCTCATAGAGGAACAGAAAACAACTCCAAACAAAAGGCTCCAGAGGGTATAAAAACCCACTCCTACATATGCTCTCTCTCTTTTCTACCAGAGCCATCTTTCTGTCTGGCTCTCCTCTTCAATAAACTGCAACCTTTTTTCTAAAGCAGTCACCATGTTGTTTATCCCTGGCTTGGACTGAACCATGATGAAGGCTTTTCTTTCAACACTACAGATAATCCTCAACATACTAATTTAGAGCAGAATTTCCATTGTTAAGCAAGGCGGGTTGTTAAGCGAGTCGCATCCAATTTTAACAACCTTATGGGCGATTAGAAACGTTCAACGTTTAACATTCTTGCCACGGTTGTTCAAGAAATCACTGCAGTTGCTAAGCAAGTCATGCAGTCGTTAAGCAAATTTGGCTTCCCCCTCTCTCCCCCCCTTGATTTGGGTTGCCGGAAGCTGGATGGGAAGTTTGCAAATGGCGATCACGTGACGTGGCAAACGTTGTGAATATAGGTGAGTTGCCAAGCATCTGAATTTGTGGGGATGCTGCAGGGCTTGCAAGTGTGAGAACTAAATGCAAGTCACTTTTTTTTCCGGGCCGTTGTAACTCCAGAACGGTCGCTAAATGAATGGTTGCAAGTTCAAGGACTCCTTGCATTTCTTTCCTTCCATTCTAAATCTGCATGAGGTTAGGATGCTGCTTGAACTTTTTAAAATGTTTTTTAAGTGATGAAGCTCCTTGGGAACAATCCAGAGGATTAACAGAACAGAATAACAGAGTTGGAAGGGACCTTGGAGGTCTTCTAGTCCAACCCACTGCTCAAGCAGGGGACCGTGTACCATTTCAGACAAGTGATTAGTTGTCCAATCTATTCTTAAAAATCACCAGTGTTGGAATACCCACAACTTAATTGTTAATTGTTCTCACTGCCAGGAAATTTCTCCTTAGTTCTAGGTTGCTTCTCTCCTCGGTTAGTTTCCATCCGTTGCTTTTTGTCCTGCCTTCAGGTGCTTTGGAGAATAGCTTGACTCCCTCTTCTTTGGGGCAGCCCCTGAGATATTAGAAGACTGCTATTATATCACCCCTAGTCCTTCTTTTCATTAACATAGACCAGGGATAGGCAACCTTGGCTCTTTTATGACTTGTAGACTTCACCTCCCAGAATTCCTGAATCAACATAACTCAGCTTGGAAACCTCTCCCTTTTCCCTCAGTATAACTGGATCAGGAATTCTGGGAGTTGAAGTCCACGAGTCGTAAAAGAGCCAAGGTTGCCTACCCCTGACAGAGACATACCTGTATTCAAATCCAAAGAATGAAAGCTGAAAGATCTCCCAAGCAACACTTTAAAAAAAAAAACCTCATAGTTTGTGAGCATCAATATAAAAAATTTAGAAAATGTAGAGGTAATCTTCGAACTTATGACTGGATGCTTAACTGCTGTTCAAAGTTACAGTATAGCGGCCCCCTTAGAACAGGGGTCCCCAACCCCTGGTCTGTGGACCAGCACCGGGCCGTGGCATGCCAATAATCGGACCATGCAAACAAGTGAAGCCCCATCTGCAGGATGCAGGCAGCACACAAAACCATGCACCTCCAGTCCATGGAAAAACCTCTCTCCATAGAACCGGTCCCTGGTGCCCAAAAGGTTGGGGGGGCTCTGCCTGAGAAGGTACTTATGACCTGGTCCCTGCAGCAATCCCCGTGGGGGTTCACCCTCATGACCAATGGCATCCAAGCCAAGGGAAGGAGTGAGAACGGGCCCACCTCATTCAGGCAGCGTCCCAGCCAGCCGCCTGGGTCCTCACCTTGAGCGATGTCATCGAAAGTGTTCTGGTTGACCATCCGCTCCACGATCTTTGCCGCCTTGGCCACTTTGTTGATGTCGTCGCTCTGTTGAAAAAGGGGATGAGAATATTCGAAGGCAAAAGCCGGTTGGCCTGGCAAGGACTGTAGCTTCCCACACTCGCAATGCACTGTTCGGCTTTGGAGTTTTCTATGGCAAGATGTGGTGCTGGGTGGGATGCTGCCTCGGAGTGACGGGATCTCCCGCTAGGCTGGGAGGAGGGTAGTACCTTCAGTGGTAGAAGGGAGTGGGGCTTGGGGGGAGGAGAAGGAGGAGGAGGAGAAGTATGGGTTTTTGGTGCTCTCTCAGCTTGATAGCTTTCTTGCAGATGTTTCATTATCCAACTAGGTAACATCATCGGTGCTAGAAGGGAGTGGGATTTGTGAAGAGGAGGAGGAGGAGGAGAAGAAGAAGAAGAAGAAGAAGAAGAAGAAGTAGAAGAAGAAGAAGAAGAAGAAGAAGAAGAAGAAGAAGAAGAAGAAGAAGAAGAAGAAGAAGAAGAAGAAGAAGAAGAAGAAGAAGAAGAACAACAACAACAACAACAACAACAACAACAACAACAACAACTATGGGTCCTTGGTGCTCTCTCAGCTTGATAGCATTCTTGCGGATGTTTCATTATCCAACTAGGTAACATCATCAGTGCTAGAAGGGAGTGGGATTTGTGAAGAGGAGGAGGAGGAGGAGGAGGAGGAGGAGGAGGAGAAGAAGAAGAAGAAGAAGAAGAAGAAGAAGAAGAAGAAGAAGAAGAAGAAGAAGAAGAAGAAGAAGAAGAAGAAGAAGAAGAAGAAGAAGAAGAAGAAGAAGAAGAAGAAGAAAGAAGAAGACAACAACAACAACAACAACAACAACAACAACAACAACAACTATGGGTCCTTGGTGCTCTCTCAGCTTGATAGCATTCTTGCGGATGTTTCATTATCCAACTAGGTAACATCATCAGTGCTAGAAGGGAGTGGGATTTGTGAGGAGGAGGAGGAGGAGGAGGAAGAAGAAGTAGAAGAAGAAGAAGAAGAAGAAGAAGAAGAAGAAGAAGAAGAAGAAGAAGAAGAAGAAGAAGAAGAAGAAGAAGAAGAAGAAGAAGAAGAACAACAACAACAACAACAACAACAACAACAACAACAACAACTATGGGTCCTTGGTGCTCTCTCAGCTTGATAGCATTCTTGCGGATGTTTCATTATCCAACTAGGTAACATCATCAGTGCTAGAAGGGAGTGGGATTTGTGAAGGAGGAGGAGGAGGAGGAGGAGGAGGAGGAGGAGAGAGAAGAAGAAGAAGAAGAAGAAGAAGAAGAAGAAGAAGAAGAAGAAGAAGAAGAAGAAGAAGAAGAAGAAGAAGAAGAAGAAGAAGAAGAAGAAGAAGAAGAAGAAGAAGAAGAAGAAGAAGAAGAAGAAGAAGAACAACAACAACAACAACAACAACAACAACAACAACTATGGGTCCTTGGTGCTCTCTCAGCTTGATAGCATTCTTGCAGATGTTTCATTATCCAACTAGGTAACATCATCAGTGCTAGAAGGGAGTGGGATTTGTGAAGAGGAGGAGGAGGAGGAAGAGGAGGAGAAGGAGGAGAAGGAGAAGGAGAAGAAGAAGAAGGAGAAGGAGGAGGAGGAGGAGGAGGAGGAGGAGGAGGAGGAGGAGGAGGAGGAGAACTATGAGTCCTTGGTGCTCTCTCAGCTTGATAGCTTTCTTGCGGATGTTTCATTATCCAACTAGGTAACATCATCAGTGCTAGAAGGGAGTGGGATTTGTGAAGAGGAGGAGGAGGAGGACTATGGGGTCTTTGGTGCTCTCTGAGCTTGGCTGTTTCCTTGCAGACATTTTATGAGCCAACTACGGAACATCATCAATTGGGTCATGAAATATCTGTAAGAAGAAGAAGAGGAGGAGGAGGAGGAGGAGGAGGAGGAGGAGGAGGAGGAGGAGGAGGAGGAGGAGGAAGAGGGCTTGCTTGCTTCCTTGCTGTTTTCTTGCAGACATTTCACCACCCAAAACTAGGTGACATCACCAGCGCTAGATGTTACCTAGTTTGGGTCACGAAACGTCTGCAAGAAAACAAGCAAGCTCAGAGAGCACCAAGGGGCCCACAGTTCGACTCTGGGCTGCAAATATTCTCCTTCAAAGATGCTGGTGAAAAGATGAGATGAACCATAGGGCTGAATAGTAGGGCTGAAAGGGACCTCTGAGGTCTTCTTTTCCAAGTCTATTTTTGAAAACCTCCAGGGATATTGAATATAGAATAATAGAGTTGGAAGGGACCTTAGAGGTCTTCTAGTCCAAACTCTGCTTAAGCAGGATAGCCTACACCATTCCTGACAAATGGCTGCCCAGTCTATTCTTGAAAACCTCACAATTTCTGGAGGCAAGCCGTTCCACCAATCAGTTAAGACAGTGGTTCTCAACCTTTCTAATGCCGCGACCCCATAATACAGTTCCCCATGTTGTGGTGACCCCCAACCACTTATACATCACCGGGTGCCAGGGGTGTGGCCAAAGGGGGAAAAATAGCAGACAGCCTTGTTTGGCGACCCCCGTGAAATGGTCGTTCGACCCCAAATGGGGTCCCGACCCACAGGCTGAGAACCACTGAGTTAAGAGAATGACAGAGCTGGAAGGGACCTTCCAGGCCTTCTAGTAAATCCCAAACATTTTAATGCCAACTGAAGTGGGAAATATCTACTTTAGTTTTATTTTGTTGATCAAATTTACACTGCGGCCCACCCTACGAGTAATACGCAGATGGTCCAGGACTTACCAGCACAACTGAGAAACAACATCTCCGTTGTGGATCAAGGCAGTTGTTAAGGGAGTTGTGCTCCATTACACCATCTTTTTGCCACAGTTGTGAAGCAAATCATGAGGTTGTTGATAGAATCACAGGGTCGTCAAGTGAACTCCCATTGGGGATCACCTTTTTTTTTAATATTTTTTTATTTTTCCAAACTCTCCCCCATACATATACCGTGATATTTATCAGATGTTAACATACATTCTTTTTACATTCATATATAAGATACTTTTAATAAAATGAAATAAATACATACACATGACTTTTGGTGTTGCTCGCCCATTTCCCCTTTCACTGTATCCACACTCCTTCTTCTCTACCTTCTTTCTCCCTTTCTTCTCTTCCCTACTTCCCTCTTCTTCCTCTCCTCTCCTTCACCACTCTCCTCCCCTTTCTCCCCACTTCTCCTCCAACCTTCCTACTTCCTTCTCCCCATTGGGGATCACCTGACCCTGTGACACTGCAACCGTCATAGGTACATGCCAGTTGCCGAGCCGTCGAATTTTGATCATGTGACCTTGGGGATGCCGCCACAGTCATAAGTGTGAAAAACCAGACATACAGTAGTGGCCAAAATTGTGGAAACCTTTTTGGAAAAGTGTATTTTTGAGGTTGGATGGCTAATAACACCACTTTTTTTGGGGGGAATAGTACCATAAAATTATATATCAATGGAAAGATAATTTAATCAAGAATATAATGCAACAAAGTTTGTTCAATGATCTGTACTGTATTCTGTGAAACGTTATAGCCAAATAACCAGAAAAAGGAAGCACAACTTGCTTAGGTTGATATCAGGTAGCTTTCCTTCATCCGATTGTAGCCAATGAGCATGAGTGTTTAGAGAGCCAATTGGGTGTCATCTTGTTTTGGCCATGAGCCAATCAGATCACAGTAGGATTCAGTGACTGATGTCATGTATTGAAGCTGAGAGGAGGACATTGGTCAGTGTGTTATGTGATGGCTATCAAGTTGGTTGGGTTTTTTTTTGTTCTTTCATTTAGTGAGCTTGTAAAACATAATAAAATTAAAGCAATGGTGGCAAAGAGTTGACTGGTCGCCCAGAAAGCGATGTAAAATAGTATTATTAAGCGAACAAGGCTACAGTTATAAAGAAATTAGAAGAAAAATGGGGGGAAACTTAACCAAAGGTGGCATTTCTACTGTACACTTTCCCCAAAAGGTTTCCACAATTTTGGCCACTACTGTAAGTCAATATTTTCAGTGCTGTTGTAACTTTCAACAGTCAGTAAACAGATGGTTTATGTCGAGAACTATCTGTAATGATCAAACAGGTCTGAGGGCTGGGCAGATGTATTGATCCCATCAAATTCTGCCCCAAATTTGTTAAGATGTAAAATTGAAACCAACCCACTAACTTTCTTATTTTCTTCACAGACGTACCAGATTTAATCTTCAGGATGTTTCTGTGGGAGATTTTAACCCACGCGGTTTCCCACCTGAAAGTCCAAATTTCCAGGGGAAGATATGAAGCTCCTAAGCCATGTCACCCCCTGGTTTCTTTGGGGGGGGGTGTATAGTAGCTCTTAAGGCATGTCAGCCTCCCGTGTCTTCCCCAGAATTAGCAGCACAAAACAACTGCAGATGGGCCAATTACAGCCTTGCTGTGGGAATTATTGAAGCGTGCCGAGAAAGCGCTAATGGAGTCCCCCCAGAACAATTTCTGTTCCTTCCTAATGATCTGTTTCTAAGAGACTCATCTTTCTGAGCCAGGAAGATGACATCGCAAGTGCCCAGTCCTCATGAGCACGAAGATTTACCGCCATAAGTAAGATTCACCTCCCAGTGGGGACTATCATCCTGTTAAAGAGGCCAATTCATAGATAATCCTTGATTTACGGTCTCAATTGAGCCCCAAATTTTTGTTGCTACAGTGAGGGGAAAAAATATTGGATCCCCTGCTGATTTTATACGTTTGCTCACTGACAAAGAAATGATCAATCTATAATTTTAATGGTAGGTTTATTTTAACAGGGAGAGAAAGAATAACAACAACAAAACTCCAGGAAAATGCATTTCAAAAAAGCTATACATTGATTTGCATTTTAATGAGTGAAATAAGTATTTGACCCCTTCGCAAAACATGACTTAGTACTTGTTGGCAAAACCCTTGTTGGCAATCACAGAGGTCAGACGTTTCCTGTAGTTGGCCACCAGGTTTGCAAACATCTCAGGAGGGATTTTGTCCCACTCCTCCTTGCAGATCCTCTCCAAGTCATGAAGGTTTCGAGGCTGACATTTGGCAGCTCAAACCTTCAGCTCCCTCCACAGATTTTCTATGGGATTAAGGTCTGGAGACTGGCTAGGCCACTCCAGGACTTTAACGTGCTTCTTCTTGAACCACTTCTTTGTTGCCTTGGTTGTGTGTTTTGGGTCATTGCCATGCTGGAATACCCATCCACGACCCATTTTCAATGCCCTGGCTGAGGGAAGGAGGTTCTCACCCAAGATTTGACGGTACATGGCCCCGTCCATCGTCCCTTTGATGCGGTGAAGTTGTCCTGTCCCCTTAGCAGAAAAACACCCCCAAATATAATGTTTCCACCTCCATGTTTGACGGTGGGGATGGTGATCTTGGGGTCACGCATTCCTCCTCCTCCAAACACAACGAGTTGAGTTGATGCCAAAGAGCTTGATTTTGGTCTCATCTGACCTCGACACTTTCACCCAGTTCTCCTCTGAATCATTCAGATGCTCATTGGCAAACTTCAGATGGGCCTGTACATGTGCTTTCTTGAGCAGGGGGACCTTGCGGGCGCTGCAGGAATTCAGTCCTTCATGGCGTAGTGTGTTACCAATTGTTTTCTTGGTGACTATGGTCCCAGCTGCCTTGAGATCATCGACAAGATCCTCCCATGTAGTTCTGGGCTGATTCCTCACCGTTCTCATGATCATTGAAACTCCACGAGGTGAGATCTTGCATGGAGCCCCAGACCGAGGGAGATTGACAGTTATTTTGTGTTTCTTCCATCTGCGAATAATCGCACCAACTGTTGTCACCTTCTCACCAAGCTGCTTGGCGATAGTCTTGTAGCCCATTCCAGCCTTGTGTAGATCTACAGTCTTGTCCCTGACATCCTTGGACAGCTCTTTGGTCTTGGCTAGGGTGGAGAGTTTGGAATCTGATTGATTGATTGCTTCTGTGGACAGGTGTCTTTTATACAGGTAACAAGCTGAGATTAGGAGCACTCCCTTTAAGAGAGTGCTCCTAATTTCAGCTTGTTATGTATAAAAGATACCTGGGAGCCAGAAATCTTGCTGATTGATAGGGGATCAAATCCTTATTTCACTCATTAAAATGCAAATCAATTTATAACTTTTTTGAAATGCGTTTTTCTGGATTTTTGTTGTTGTTATCCTGTCTCTCCCTGTTAAAATAAACCTACCATTAAAATTATAGACTGATCATTTCTTTGAGAGTCGGCAAACATCCAAAATTGGCAGGGGATCAAATAATTTTTTCCCTCACTGTAAGTGAGACATTTGTTATGTGAATTT
The DNA here is from genome assembly GCF_016545835.1 of Crotalus tigris. NCBI lineage: Eukaryota > Metazoa > Chordata > Lepidosauria > Squamata > Viperidae > Crotalus > Crotalus tigris. Next base: position 154,904 of record NW_024097145.1, on the reverse strand, counting down.
TGCCCCATTGTACAACTTCCCTTGCCACATTTGTTTAGTAAAATCACTGCAGTGGTTAAGTTAGGGACCTGGTTGTGAAGTGAATCCAGCTTCCTCATAAACTTCGCTCGTCAGAAGGTCACAAAAGGGGATCACGTAACCCTGGGACACCGAAACCGTCATAAATACCAGTCAGTTGCCAAGGGTCTGAATTTTGATCACGTGACCCTGGGGATGCCACAACAGTTTTCAGTGTGAAAAATGGGCACAAGCCACTTTTTTCAGTGCCGTCCGTTGTAATTTTGAATAGTCACTAATTGAACTATTGCAGTTAAGTTGACTGCAGCGGAGGTGAAGTATGCAAAGTGTGTAGATAAAACGAGCAGAATTAATGGCTGTTGAAGGAGCGTGGTTTGAATGAAAAAAGCAGATTCAAAACAAAATACTGGTGGTTTGCTCATATACCAAAAACATATGGTGTAACAGCATATAATAATAATAATAATAATAATAATAATAATAATAATAATAATAATAATAATAATAATAATAACCGCCTATGCAAAGAAGCTGAAGAAACAGTGGACCACTTGGTAAGCTGTTGCAAGAAGATTGCACAGACTGACTACAAGCAGCGGCATGACAAAGTAGCACCAATGGTGCATTGGAAGATCTGCAAAAAATATCATTTGCCTGTAAGCAAAAACTGGTGGGATCATAAAATAGAGAAAGTCATAGAAAATGATAAAATTAATGCTCTGGGACTTCAGAATTCAAACAGACAAGCACCTGCAACATAACACCCCAGACTTAACAATTGTCGATAAGAAAGACAAAAAAGTCTGGATAGTGGACGTGGCAGTGCCTGGAGATAGCAGAATAGAAGAGAAAGAACTGGAGAAGATAACAAAAGACAAAGACCTACAAATAGAAATAGAAAGACTGTGGCAAAAGCAAGCAAGGGTAGTACCAATAATCATAGGCTCCTTGGGTGCAATTCCAAAACAACTGGAGCACCACTTGAACACCATTGGCATTGACAAATTCGCTATTAGTCAATTGCAAAAGGCGGCCTTATTAGGAACTGCTTCCATCCTGCGACGATATCTGTAATACCATCAAACATCCACATCTGCCTATCCCAGGCCCTGGGTAAGGACTCGATAGGTAGACAAAATGCCAAATCCAGTCTGAACATCTGGCTGACTGTGCGATGATCAATAATAATAATAATAATAATAGTAATAAGTTGGAAGGGACCTTGGAGGTCATCTAGTCCAACCCCCTGCTCAGGCAGGTAATCCTATACCATTTTGGACAAATAGCTGTCCAGTTTCTTCTTTAAAACTTCCAGTGTTGGAGCATTCACCGCTTCTGGAGGCAGGTTGTTCCACTGATTAATTGTTCTCACTGTCAGGAAGTTTCTCCTTAGTTCCAGGTTGCTCCTCTTCTTGGTTAGTTTCCATCTGCTGCTTCTTGTCCTGCCTTCAGGCGCCTTGGAAAATAGCTTGACTCCCTCTTCTCTGTGGCAGCCCCTGAGATATTGGAATACTGCTATCACGTCCCCCCTCGTCCTTCTCTTCATTAAACTAGACCTGTGGTGGCGTACCTATGGCACGGGTGCCAGAGGCGGCACTCAGAGCCCTCTCTGTGGGCACGTGCGCTGTCGCCCCAGTCCTAGGCCTTCAGCTGGGTTTTATAAAACCTTTTCGCTTTAGGCCTCCACCACCATGTGCAAAAAAAAAAAAGGTTCAATCAATCAGTCAATTTCAACTTCTCATGGGAAAAAAAAAGATCTTGCAAAGTTGGAATGGATTGATTGAACTTTTTAGTCCCACCCAATCTGCTGTTACCACCGCAGCCACGCCCACCCAATGGGCCACACCCACCCAGCACCCGATGATGCATAAGTGGGTTTTGGGTTGGAGTTTGGGCACTTGGTCTCTAAAAGGTTCGCCATCACTGAACTATTGTAAGTCGAGGATTGCCTGTATATGTGTGTATAATTCTGCGGCCAAGTTTCAGACTTCACACAGATAGAAGAATTTGCTTCTCTCTCCGGCAATGTGGAGAAAATGAGTGAGCGAGGGCTTGGGGATCCATCCATCACTAGCTCCTGTACTGTCAGTGTAATTAAATCAGCAGCCAAATGCTTTTTCCTTTCCATCTGTTTTCTTTCCCAAAATCAATTTAATAGGCTTAAATCGACCCCTTCTTCCCTGCCACCCACAGGGTTCCATCAAGTGAAGCCATTATGGGGTTTCTTTGCATTTGGTTTAGTGTCCTGCGTGAACTCTTGAGCTAATTTTATTCAACAAGCCATGATTAACAAATCATGGCTTAGAGTCATGGGTAAGTCCAAAACAGCTACCGGAATTCTTGACATTTAGACAAATCGGAGGTAAACAACAACTACACATCATTCAAAAGAGACCACAACAAAAAACTAAAAGGCCTCCTCACCAGCAATCAACACCCAAATAAGCAGAGAGCAACACCAACATTAACACTAGACTAACGACCAAGAATCAAACAATAATCCAATCAAGGAACTACCAACTCAGACACACAATCAAACAGTAACCAACAGCATAATCAAGGGACCACCAAGAATTCCCCCATCAATACATTAGGACAAGCCATTTATATATACACAGAGAACAAACCCCACTCCTTTCCAGCACTGAGGATGTTATCTAGTTGGGTCATGAAACGTCTGCCAGAAATCAACCAAGCGCAGAGAGCACCAAGGACACCACAATCCTCCTCCTCCTCCTCATCACCATCATCATTTTCCCAGTTCACAAACCCCATTCCTTTCCAGCACTGAGGATGTTATCTAGTTGGGTCATGAAACGTCTGCCAGAAAACAAACAAGCTCAGAGAGCACCAAGGACTCCACAATCCTCCTCCTCCTCCTCCTCCTCCTCCTCCTCCTCCTCCTCCTCCTCCTCCTCTTCCTCCTCCTCCTCCTCCTCCTCCTCCTTATTCTCCTAGTTCACAAACCCCACTCCTTTCTAGTACTGAGGATGTTACCTAGCTGGGTCATGAAACGTCTGCAAGAAAGCAATCAAGCTCAGAAAGCACCAAGGACCCCACAATCTTCCTCCTCCTCCTCATTCTCCACTCCACAAACCTCACTCCTTTCTATCACTGATGATGTTATCTACTTGGGTCATGAAACAGCCAAGCTCAGAGAGCACCAAGGACTTCACAGTTCAAACCTGAGCCACAAATAGTTTCTTGTATCAGTAATGGGTAAATACAATCTTTTACCGGCATGAAAAGCAAACCATCTCATTTTTTTTTCTCCCGCAGACCTCATTCATCTTTTTGGTCTGGGCAAAATGAGATAAGGAGGAGATGTGTGCACATCTCTGAAGGGGTCCAACCAAGCCCCCTCTTGAAGTCCTTCTCAAAAGCAAATGAGTCCCCCTGGCCGTCTGTAAGGAAGCCAACCCGCTCTGTGAGGACCTGCCCAGAAACCTTCACAAGCAGCGAAGATCTTAAACCCGGAGAGGCTTCAAAGGGACACGGAGCGTTTCATGTCAAAAATCACCTGGCCTCTGCCTCACAAATCTCTTTGTCGAGGCCAATCCAAATCTCCTGCTGGGTGGAGGTACAACAGATGTGGTTGTGTATATTTAAAGCTTGTAGCGAGCTGGGCTTGGTGATGCCCTAAAGCAGTGTTTCCCATGGCTGTGGAATTCTGGGAGTTGAAGTTGAAGTCCTCATGCCTTAAAATTGTCAAGTTTGGGAAACACTGCCCTAAAGAATATTTAATAAGGCAAGTCTTACTTTCAGCTTCGTATAAGTTCCTGGATAACAGGCAACAACGTCTCATGCCTAGCAACCATGTCAACTGCTGGATTAATACCCTCCGCTGGTTTTCCCAGTTGCAATGTATGGCTGTGAAAGTTGGACCATAACAAAGGCCGAGCGCCAAAGAATTGAGGCCTTTGAACTCTGGTGCTGGAGAAGACTCCTGCGCGTCCCCTGGACTGCAAGACGATCCAACCGGTCAGTCCTAGAGGAGATCAACCCTGACTGCTCTTTAAAAGGCCAGATCCTGAAGTTGAAACTCAACTACTTTGGCCACCTAATGAGAAGGAAGGACTCGCTGGAGAAGAACCTAATGCTGGAAAAGATTGAGGGCAAGAGAAGAAGGGGACGACAGAGAATGAGGTGGCTGGAGGGAGTCACTGAAGCAGTAGGCGTGAGCTTAAATGGACTCCAGAAGATGGTAGAGGACAGGAAGGCCTGGAGGAACGTTGCCCATGGGGTCGCGATGGGTCGGACACGACTTCGCAACTAACAACAACAATCCCTCATGTCCGTCTATAAAGACTCAGAAGGACACAAGTTTGATCTAGCCAGGACCACAGTTGTAGCCCAAGTGAAATCAAGGGGAGAAAGAGAATTCCTCGAAGCCGGGCTCTCCACCAATAAGTCAATCAACAGACACATTGACATCGACCCAATCTACCAACTGCTGAGAACGAAGGAACTGCTTCAACCGCAATCCTGAAGGCAGCCTTTAAAACAAACACACACCCCACCACAGAAACAAAACTCATAAACCTCCCTCCACAAGAAACCGGACCATGTCCCGACAACAACAGCCAGCCAGCCAAACAATCCGAAACCAGACCATGATTCAGAGGCAACCAAATGGACAAACACCATGTGCATCGCACAGACAATACTTAAACACCAAAGACTATGGCCCAGCAACAACAACAACCAGCCAATCAAACAGCCCAAAACCAGACCATGACCTCCGGACAAATAACAGCCACACCAATTTACGTCAAACAAAAGGTATTTAAAGGCCAGTGCTCTTACAGACTAGCACAATTCAAAGCACACTGAAGATGTCCCCCGGATTGGAGACGGAACGTTTGCAGCCAAATCGCTGAGCTTGGAGATCAAACCAACAGCCCAGCCCTGAAATTTGCCATGCTGGGCTTATTCGTACTATACTGAGTAACCATAGTTGACTGAGTTTGCACATCACACCACCCAAAAACTTTGTTTCTCCTTAGTTCCAGGTTGCTTCTCTCCTTGATTAGTTTCCATCCGTTGCTTCTTGTCCTGCCTTCAGGTGCTTTGGAGAATAGGTGGACCTCCCACTTCTTTGTGGCAACCCCTCAAATATTGGAAGATGCTATCAGGTCTCCCTTAAACCTTCTCTTTATTAGGCTCAACATACCTAGTCCCCTTAGCTGTTCAATGTAAGGTATAGCCTCCAATTCCTGGATCATCTTTGTTGCTCTTCTCTGCATTCTTTCTAAAGTCTCAGCATCTTTTTTGTATTGTGGTAACGAGAAATGGATGCAGTATTCCTAGTGTGGTATTACCAAAGCAGTATAAAGTGATACTAACACTACTCGTGATCTTGATATTCTCCTTCTGTTGATGCAGTCTAGGACTGCGTTGGCCTTTTTGGCAGCTGCAGCACACGTCTGGCTCATACTGAAATGGTGGTCCACCAGGACACCTAGATCTTTCTCACATAATCACATCTTGGATAGCAATAGCCCTTAGACCAGTGGTTCTCAAACCTGTGGGTCGGGACCCCATTTGGGGTCAAACGACCATTTCACGGGGGTCGCCAAACAACGCAGTCCGCCATTTTTTTCCCCTTTTCCTTAGCTATGCTACTCCCTTTTATTCTATTGGCTTTTGAAAGCCAATAGAATAGACTCTCTTGAATAGAGTCTAATTCTATTGGCTTTCAAAAGCCAATAGGAATTGTCCAGGCTGTCTCTGCCCTGCTGAGCCCGCCAAAAGCCCCAGTCTGCAAACGGTGCTGCACCAGTTGAGTAGTCCTCGACTTACAACCGATTGAGTAGTCCTCAACTTACGACCGGTTGGGGGTCGCGGCATTAAAATGGTTGAGAACCACTGCCTTAGACTTATATACCGCTTCACAGTGCTTTACAGCCCCTCTCTAAGGGGTTTACAGAGTCAGCCTATTGCCCCCCACAATTTGGGTGCTCATTTTTACTGACCTCGGAAGGATAGAAGGCTGAATCAACCTTGAGCAAGTCAGGATCGAACTCCTGGCAGTGGGCAGTGAGTTAGCCTGCAATTCTGTATTTTAACCACTGCGCCACCAGGGCTCCTATTGGGATTTATTCCCTGCCTGACTATGGAGAAATCCACCAGTTCAGTTGTGGTATGGTGCCCAAAGAGGAGGGATAACTCCAAGGGGCAATAAGTTAGCCTGAAATACTGCTTTCTAACCATTGTGCCACTAGGGCTTCATATCTGTCTGTCTGTCTGTCTACATCCATCCATCCATCTATAGCAATAGTGCTTAGACTTATATACCACTTCATAATGCTTTACAGCCCCTCTCTAAGGGGTTTACAGAGTCAGCCTATTGCCCCCAACAATCTGGGCCCTCATATTACCGACCTCAGAAGTATAGAAGGCTGAGTCGACCTTGAGCTGGTCAGGATCGATAGCAGTGGGCAGAATCAGCATGCAATGCTGCATACTAACCACTGGGAGGGAGGGAGGGAGGGAGGGAGGGAGGGAAGGAAGGAAGGAAGGAAGGAAGGAAGGAAGGAAGGAAGGAAGGAAGGAAGGAACGAACGAACGAACGAAGGAGGGGGAGGGTGGGAGGGAGGGAGGGGGAAGGAAGAGGAAGGAAGAGGAAAAACAATAGCAATAGTACTTAGACTTATATACCACTTCACAGCGCTTTACAGCCACTCTCTAAGCAGTTTACAGAATCAGCATATTGCCCCCAACAATCTGAGTCCTCATTTTACTGACGTCGGAAGGATGGAAGGCTGAGTCATCCTTGAGCCGGTCAGAATCGAACTGCTGAACCACCGGCAGCTGGCAGTCAGCAGAAGTAGCCTGCAGTACTGCATTCTGACCCACAGCTCTTGAGCTTTTTCGGTCTTTCATACTTGCGGATCAAAAAGTCATGATAGCCACCCCAAGTCTCCTCATAGGGGGAGATGGGTGGCGTAAAAATAAAATAAATAAAAATGAAATAAAAGATGGAATTGCATGACCAGCCTGGTCCCATTAAAACCTTTCTGAAGGTTTTTGGGAGTTTGATGTATAGATAGTTCTCGACTTACAACCACCACTGAGCCCAAGCTTTCTGTCGTTAAGCAAGATGATTGTTAAGTGAGTTTAGTGCCTGATTCTCACAACCTTTCTTGCCACCACTGTTAAGTGAATTGCTGCAGTTGTTCAGTTCGGAAGACGGTTGTTAAGTGAATCCGTCTTTCCCCCTTGACTTGGTCAGAAAGTCGCAAAAGGGGATCATGTGACCTTGGGACACCGCAACCATCATAAATGTGAGTTAGTGGCCAGGCTGTCTGAATGTACATCATCATATGACCATGGGCAGGGGTAGGCAACCTTGGCTCTTTTATGACTGGTGGACTTCAACTCCCAGAATTCCTGAGCCAGTCATGCTGAGGGGAAAGGGAGAGGTTTCCAAGCTGAGCCATGCTGGCTCAGGAATTCTGGGCCAGCGTGAGGCAAATTTTGGCCCCTTCATGACTTGTGGACTTCAATTCCCAGAATTCCTGAGCCAGCATGAGGGAAACTTTGGTCCCTTCATGACTCGTGGACTTCAATTCCCAGAATTCCTGAGCCAGCATGAGGGAAATTTGGTCCCTTCATGACTCGTGGACTTCAACTCCCAGAATTCCTGAGCCAGCGTGGCTCAGCTTGGAAATCTCTCCCTTTCCCCTCAGCGTGGCTGGCTCAGGAATTCTGGGAGTTGAAGTCCATGAGTCATGAAGGGACCAAAGTTTCCCTCATGCTGGCTCAGGAATTCTGGGAATTGAAGTCCACAAGTCATGAAGGGGCCAATATTTGCCTCATGCTGGCCCAGAATTCCTGGGCCAGCTTGGAAACCTCTCCCTTTTCCCCTCAGCATGGCTGGCTCAGGAATTCTGGGAGTTGAAGTCCACGAGTCATGAAGGGCCAAAGTTTCCCTCATGCTGGCTCAGGAATTCTGGGAATTGAAGTCCACAAGTCATGAAGGGGCCAAAATTTGCCTCACGCTGGCCCAGAATTCCTCAGCCAGCATGGCTCAGCTTGGAAGCCTCTCCCTTTCCCCTCAGCATGGCTGGCTCAGGAATTCTGGGAGTTGAAGTCCACCAGTCATAAAAGAGCCAAGGTTGCCTACCCTGACCATGGGGGTACTGCAACGGTCATTAAGTATGAAAAACGGCCCTAAGTCACAATTTTCAGTGCTATTGAACGGTCACTGAGTGAACTGTTGTAAGCCAAGGATTAAACCTGTACAAAATATCAACTAGAATCAGAATGTCCACAGGAGAAAGCAGGTTAGTCTGCTAATGAAAGGTGGGGAATAAGGAGATGACTTCCAGAGAGAGACTGGAATTAAAGCACACTCAGCACAGTACAGAAAGATGCAACAGCACCTGTGATTCCAGAGAAGTTAATTTTCTTCCCATTAGTTTGTCTTCTTTCTTGGCTGTGGGAGCTTTCTGTTTTTCTTTCTCCTTTGACTTCTCCAGCTTTTGCAGTTCTTCCACATAAGCGTCGTAGATGTTCCACTAAGAGGGACAAAGAGCGAGTCAGCCGTCTACAGAGGTGGAAGATGCTTTGCTCGGTTCAGCTAAGCCCAGGGGTCTTCCAACTTGGCCCTTTTATGACTGGTGGACTTCAACTCCCAGAATTCCTCAGCCAGACACGCTGGCTGAGGAATGGTGGGAGTTGAAGTCCACAAGTCATAAAAGGGCCAAGTTGGAAGACCCTTGATCTAGCCCCATGTTTTTCAAACTTGGCCCTTTTAAGAGGGGTGGACTTCGACTCCCAGAATTCCCCAGCCGGCTGTGGAACCAAAACAAAGGCAAGTCTTCCTCTAAAGCAATCTTGGCCCCTTTAAGATCTGTGGACTTCAGCTCCCAGAATTCTCCAGCCAGCCTTGCTGGGGAAGTCCACAATCTTCAAACTGCCAAGGTTGGACACCCTGGGTTAAGCTGATGCCTAAAATACATACCGGTAGTTTTTTAAAGTACAGCCACAATTGAGCCACTGAATTAGGAAGACCATTGTCAAAAGCAACAACCTTGTGAGGTAGGTTGGGTTCAGAGAGCGACTGGGCCAAAGTCACCCAGCTGGCTTTCGTGAACTCATAAAACTTGTGGACTTCAACTCCCAGAATTCCCCAGCCAGCATGGCTGGCTGGGGAATTCTGGGAGTTGAAGTCCACAGGTCTTAAAGTTGCCAAGGTTGGAGATGGCTGTGGTGGAAACAGTCTCCATGTTCAGAAAAAAATCAGTTTTACAGGAAATGCAGACCATGAGAAAGAGGATGTAACGGAATGTATTGCCAGGGAACCATACTCCCTGCACGCAGAAAACTAGAGACTAAAAGGATATTATATATAATGCCACATTATGCTGCACTAGTGAGGTCACACTTACAATCCTGCATCCGGTTCTGGTCATCTCAATACAAAAAAATTCTGGGAGTTGAAGTCCACACCTCTTACAAGTTTGAAAAACACTAATTTAGTCCCCGTGCAACCTCCAAGAAAAAGTGTGAAGCCAGCAGGGAAAACACAACTCCACAAAAAATAGAGAAGGGCCAATGACGACTATACCTGCAACATATAAATCCCGACAGGAATCATGCTGAAACAGGATGAAGGATAGGAAGAAGTCCAGGCTGAAATGCCCAAGCAAGAAAGAGCTGCAGCAAACAGGACAGTGAGTTTAGGAAGGAGGAAAGGAAAAAGGAAAGACGATAGAAAAGTAGGATCTGGCGGCAAAGCTCTTGTTGCATAAGAAAATTCCCAAAGGGCCTATAACTAAGGGCAGTGAGGAAGAGCTAAGATCCTGCCAGGAACAAAAAGAGGAAAAATAACATAAAGTAGAACTTCATGCCCAGGGGTGTTACATTGCAAAAGCATGCACACATGTTGGGTTTCCCAGCATTGCAAAGTTCAAGATCATTCGGATAAATTTAACAGATTTCTAAGTCACGCAAATTGTGAGTTCCCCACAATTTAAGGGATTGTCCTCGGTTGCTTGGAACAAATGCTGGAGACCCTATGCCATTTTCAGACAAGTGGTTGTCTAATCTCTTCTTGAAAACCTCCAGTGATGGAGCACCCACAGCTTCTGGAGGCAAGTGTTTGCACTGATTAACAGAATAACAGTTGGAAGGGATCTTGGAGGTCTTCTAGTCCAACCCCCTGCTTGGGCAAGAAATCCTATAGCATTCCAGACAAATGGCTGCCCAGTGTCTTCTTAAAAACCTCCAGTGATGGAACACCCACAGCTTCTGAAGGGAAGCTGTTCCACTGGTTAATTGTTCTCACTGTTAGGAAGTTTCTCCTTAGTTCTAGGTTACTTCTCTCCTTGATTGGTTTCCATCCATTGCTTCTTGTCCTGCCTTCTTCAGACACTTTGGAGAGGCTGTGGCAGCCTCTCAAATGTTGGAAGACAGCTATCATGTCACCCCTGATCCTTCTCTTCATTAGATTGGACATACCCAATTCCTGCAATTGCTTTTCATATGTTTTAGCCTCCAGTCGCCTAATCATCTTTGTTGCTCTTCTCTGCACTCTTTCTAGAATCCCAACAGCTTTTTTTACATCATGGTGACCAAAACTGGATGCAGGATTCCAAGTGTGGCCTTACCAAGGCCTTATAAAGTGGTATTAACACTTTGCCTGATCTTGAGTCTATCCCTCTGTTAATGCAAACTAGGATTGCATTCCATCCCTCTGTTAACAGGAGCTGGATTGCATGCAGGGGTGTCCTGGCAGACCCACAAGGAAGACAGGAGTAATTACCTGATTGGCGGTGTCCGAGAAAGTTGCTCTGGGCGGGGGCTCCATCTGGCAGGCCCTGTCCTGAAAGAAAAGAGTTTGTCGAGAATTTCCTCCCAGAATTCAAGCACCATACAGTTATATATACACTTTGGGATGAACACCCCTTCGAATGGCGCGGGAGCATGAACGGATTTCCAGAAAACATCGTAGACTACAGGAACCATTTGCGCTTCAGTTTGAGATGCAGACCACACAGACTCATCCCCAACAGTCTTGCGCCTGTCTTCAACGGCGAAGGGACCCGGGGCAGAAAACATCCTGCAGCCAAGAAAGCTCCATACCCATTTGCATCACTCAGGTGACCCTCAGGACACAGGTAAACCTCTAAGTGGCCTCAACCACTCTCTAAAACAGGGGTTCTCAACCTTGGCAACTTTAAGACTTGTGGAATTCTGGGAGTTGAAGTCCACAAGTCTTAAAGTTGCCAAGGTTGAGAAGCCCTGCTCTAAAAGAAGGCAAATGACCATCTGTCTGCAAGGAATATAAATCCTTCCATTCCTCACCATCTAGTTACAGCTGAAGAAGCTTCTTGGATGAGAAGCAAAACGCCTTCAAAGAAAAACAAGAAAGTTCAGCTGCCTCTTTAAAAAGGCACCTTTGGGACTTACTTCTTATCCTGCCCTCTGGTGCTTTGGAGAATACGTTCAGTCCTCTCGTCTCTGTGATAGCCCTTAAAGCAGTGGTGGCGAACCTATGGCACGAGTGCCAGAGGCGGCACGCAGAGCCCTCTCTGTGGGCACACGCACCGTCGCCCCAGTCCTAGGCCTTCAGCTGGGTTTTATAAAACCTTTTCGCTTTAGGCCTCCACTGCCATGTGCAAAAAAAAAAAAAAAAAAAGGTTCAATCAGTCAATTTCAACTTCTCGCGGGGGAAAAAAAAAGATCTTGCAAAGTTGGAATGGATTGATTGAACTTTTTAGTCCCACCCAGTCTGCCGTTACCACCGCAGCCAAGCCCACCCAATTGGCCACACCCCCCCAATGGGCCACGCCTACCCGGTACCCGACGATACATAAGTGGGTTTTGAGTTGCAGTTTGGGCACTCGGTCTCTAAAAGGTTCGCCATCACTGCCTTAAAGTATTGGAAGATGGCTACCTGTCACTCCTAATCATTAAACGTTCCAAATTGGGTCAATTTCCCAGATTTCCAACAGTGACAAATATCTGGTGAATTTCCCAGATGTTGGGAGCCCCACATGGAAGGGGCATCCACCCTCCACCAGCATGCAAAAGATGGATCAAAGTAAACGAGGCCCCATTGCTTTCGATCAGCCCCAAAGCAAATCACTCCCACTGGGGCAAGGCAGTAAAGGCAGTCCTTGAATTACAACCGTTCGTTTAGTGATTATTTAGGCGTAATGGCGCTGAAAAGAGCGACTTATGGCCGCTTTTCATCTATCTGTTGCAGCATCCCCATGGTCACTGTTGTGTCCTGAGCCTGCAAAGGCAGGCTCGGGACGTTGCAATGGTCCCGGGCAGTTGCAAGCTGCCCGGGACCAGACTGGCTGGCGCCAGCTTCACACGCATGCGCAAGGCGCGGAGCGCGCCAAATGTTGCCATTTGGTCCGGGGAAGTGTTCTTAAGAGGAGCAGAGAGGCCTGCGTGCCTCAGAGCTAAAACGGAGCGGAAGAAACTACAATAAAGGCTTCTTGCCACTACGAGATGCTCTGTGATTATTAGCCATTAAGCTGAGGACTCAACAGTCACGAGATCAAAATTCGGACGCTTGGCAACTGACTCTTATTTATGACGGTTGCAGCGTTCTCTTTTTGCGACCTGCTGACAGGGAGTCAATGTGCAAGCCAGATTCACTTAACAATGAATGGTTCTGGAACAAAGGGAAATTGTTTAGTCTAACTGTTGCTTTCTTGCTTTTTGGAATCGGCTTTTGCACCAGGGAAATCTCATGCAAGCATGGGAAACGTGTACAGTAGTAGCCAAAATTGTGGAAACCTTTTGGGAAAAGTGTATTTTTGAGATTGGATGGCTAATAACACCACTTTTTTTGGAGTAGTACCATAAAATTATATATCAATGGAAAGATAATTTAATCAAGAATGTAATGCAACAAAGTTTATTCAATTATCTGTGCTGTATTCTATGAAACGTTAGAGCCAAATAACCAGAAAAAGGAAATACAACTTGCTTAGGTTGATATCAGGTAGCTTTCCTTCATCTGATTGTAGCCAATGAGCATGAATGTTTAGACAGCCAATCGGGTGTCATCTTGTTTTGGCCATGAGCCAATCAGATCACAGTTAGATTCAGTTATTGGTGTCATGTATTGAAGCTGTATTTGTCAGTGTGTTATGTGATCGTTAGCAAGTTGGTTGGGATTTTTTGTGTTCTTTCATTTAGTGAGCTTGTAAAACGTAATAAAATTAAACTAATGGTGCAAAGAGTTGACTGGTCGCCCAGAAAGCGGTGTAAACTAGTATTATTAAGCGAACAAAGCTACAGTTATAAAGAAATTAGAATAAAAATGGGTGGAAACTTAACCAAAGGTGGTGTTTCTACTGTACACTTTTCCCAAAAGGTTTCCACAATTTTAGCCACTACTGTACATGGATGGGATGCACTGAAGAAGGCAATAAGGGAGAGTACTGAAATGATTGATGTCTTCCTTATGATGTAATGGCTCTGTTGTCTGATTTTCATTGGCTAACAAAAGTTTATAAAGCAATGCTACTAACTTTCTAAGGCATGACACTTCTGGACGTAACTCTGCCAGCGTTCCAGATTGTCTGCCACCCAGCCATTTTATTTGATCAAATAAAGAGCTGTCTAAGAAGCCTCCGCTTGGGTTATCTGATTAGACCAGTGGTTCTCAACCTTTTTAATGCCACGACCCCCAACCGGTCGTAAGTCGAGGACTACTCAACCGGTCGTAAGTCGAGGACTACTCAACTGGTGCAGCACCGTTTGCAGAATGGGACTTTTGGCAGGCTCAGCATGGCAGAGACAGCCTGGACAATTCCTATTGGCTTTTGAAAGCCAATAGAATTAGACTCTATTCAAGAGAGTCTATTCTATTGGCTTTCAAAAGCCAATAGAATAAAAGGGAGTAGCACAGCTAAGGAAAAGGGGGAAAAAAATGGTGGACTGCATTGTTTGGCGACCCCCATGAAATGGTCGTTCGACCCCAAATGGGGTCCCAACCCACAGGTTGGGTATCTCAAATTCAAGTAAGGGACTGTGTCATGCCTCTGTCGGAGCCTGAATCTGCATAGGAAAAGGAGATGGAACTTGACCCTATGGAGGTCGAGGGAGAGGTGTCTGTGGCTTCAAAGGAATGTGGGGAAGAGCAGGCTGAGGCAAGCCAGGGCCCTTCAGGAGGGGGACAGGATGAACATGAGACACAGAGCTCAGGAGATGAGTAAGGGCCACCCCCTCCTGATCCTAGAGCACGGAGAGTGAAGAGAAGAAGGGAACAATGCAGGCAGGCTCAACTATTCGGGAGGAGAGCGTCCTGCCCCTCTCCACAAGGCACACCTGGAAAATGAGATTTAAGGAGACGTTGTGGGGAGAGGCATTTGTCGGGAACAAACGCTGATTCCTTGGAGTTTTGTGTGTGTTGTTGCTGATCTCTTGCTCTGTGACTTCTGCTTGGAAACCCAGAAACTATGACCCTTGGACTGGCTGACAACATTGCTTGGATGTTTATAGATCTCGGACAGTATTTTGGCTTCCCTTTTGAAACAGCTCAGGCAAGCGTGTTGTTAGGTTTATGATGTATGTGTCATTCTCTCTTATCTCCGTGGCCTTGAGTAAATTCCTCTCCTAAATCAGACTGTATGTGAAACTACTTGCAGCCAGAGGTGTGTGTGTGTCTTTCGTTGTTTGGAGGCTTGCCAAAAACGTGGGAGCATTTGGGGAAAATTTGGAGCAATTAAAGGGCGGTTTGAATTGCCAGCCGACTGCATTGCCTCTGTGCTGTGCCCTGGGTCATCACAGACTGGGACCTTACACTAACTTAACAACTGCAGCAATTCACTTCAGAGCTTCTGCACCAGAGACAAATTCCTGGTGTGTCTAATCACGCTTGGCCAAATAAAGTACTCAATTCTATTCAGTTCAACAGCTGTGGCAGAAAGATCATAAAATTGGTTCGTGTTTGTGACAGTTGCAGTGATCACGTGATCCCCTTTTGTAACCTTCCGACCAGCAAAGTCAAGGGGGAAGCCGGATTCACTTAACAACCACAGTTATTCGCTTAACGACTGTGGTAAGAAAGGTTGTAAAATGGGGAAAACTCACTTAACCACTGTCTCGCTTTAGCAATGGACAGTGGGGGCTCAATTGCGGTCGTAAGTCGAGGACTACCTGTACTGTGTTTCAAAGGTTCCTGGAAAGGGGCATTGCACGGCATGCAAAGGGAAGCCAGGATCCCTACCCGCACAGGGTTGTTGTAGGTCTGTGAGGCTCTTTCGCTGAAATTAAACTGGTTGGTGAGCTTCCGTTCTTGCTGGCCTCGTGGACGGACTTCCTCCTCTTTTTCAATCTGGATTTCCTATTGGAGCAGGAGAAAAGGAGACAGAGCTGAAAACGAGCCAGGATTCCATGTTACAGAAGGGCAGGTTGCCCAAGATTCCAAGATTTAATGATAATTAATTCTGATGGAAATACTAAATCCATCATCAACCTCAAAGGGGAGAGTTAGAAAAACAATTGATTGGTTGGGTAATCTGTTTCTCCGTCCGTCCATCCAACCATCCAACCATCCAACCATCCAACCATCCAACCATCCATCCATCCATCCATCCATCTACCTATTTACCTATCTATCTACCTATCTATCTATCTATCTATCTATCTATCTATCTATCTATCTATCTATCTATCTATCTATCTATCTATCTATCTATCTATTTATCTACCTACCTACCTACCTACCTACCTACCTACCTATCTATCTATCTAAAGCACAAGTGGCTAATTTAATAATAAAATTTAATTAAATAATAATTTAATTTAATAACACTTCTCACCTCCTCCAGTCCCAAAGAGCTCTGGGGCAAGTGTTAAGAAAAGTAGAAATGATTTGCCAGGTGGGTCTCCATCACATTAGGTGACTAAATGTTTAGACCAGGGATATCCGACCTTGGCAACTTTAAGACTTGTGGACTTCAACTCCCAGAATTCCTCGGCCAGTCATGTCAACCCCACTCTCTTCTAACACTGAGTCATGCTGGCTGAGGAATTCTGGGAGATGAAGTCCACAAGTCTTATAGTTGCCAAAGTCGGACATACTTGGTTGGACACCCCTGCTTTAGACATTTGAAGGTTAATATAGTTCCTTAGGATCAGAGTATCACTTCATAAAACAATGTCTCAAGCATGTTATAAAAGCAAACATGGGAGACTAGAAAGTTGGAAAGCTGAATCGTCCATCCATTATGTAGTGTTTCTTAACTTTGGCAGCTGACTCAAATTTACAACGGTTGCCGTGTCCCGGGATCACGTGATTCCCCTTTTGTGACCTTCTGACAAGCAAAGTCAATGGGGGAAGCCAGATTTGTTTAACGACCGTGTGACTAACTTAACAACTGCAGTGATTCCCTTAAGAGTTTCTGCACTGGAGACAAATTCCTTGTGTGTATAATCACACTTGGCCAAATACAGTATTTAATTCAATTCTGTTCAACAATTGTGGCAAGCAAGGTGGTAAAATGGAGCATAACTCCCTCCACCGTTGTCTCACTTAGCAAGGGAAATGTTGGGCCCTAGTGTGGTCATAAGTCGAGGACTACCTGTTACTCAAGACACTGGCATTCAAAACAAACCGCTAAGCCTGATTTTATATCCTTGGACTGTTATTGACCTTATATTTTTCCTTCCAGAGATTGAAAAGCAGTTTGCAATCAATAATGTCCCGAGGGATCACGTGATACTCCTTTTGCGACCTTCTGATGGGCAAAGTCAACGGGGCAACCAGATTCACTTAACAACTGTGTGACTCACTTAACAACTGCAGTGATTCACTTAACAACTGGGGCAAGAAAGGTCGTAAAATGGAGCAAAAATCCACTTAACAAATGTCTCGCTCAACAACAGAACTTTTGGGCTCAATTGTGGGTCGTAAGTTGAGGGCCACCTGCAGTTAGAAGATTGCTATGAAGCCTTACTAGCAATTCTGGCTTCTCCCCTATCACTACTTCGGCTTCTTCTTCTTCGCCTCCTTCAGCTTCGGCTTCTTTGAGTTCTGCATCCAGGGCGTCAAAGTCCACAACCACAGATGAAACAGGACCTACAACTAAGAACAAAACGGATGGGGGGAAAACAACAAACGTATTTTAGAAGTCCCTGCAGAATAGCAATAGCAATAGATTTATATACCACTTCACAATGCTTTACAGTCCCTCTCTAAGCATTTTAAAGAGTCAGCATCTGGCCCCCAACAATCTGGGTCCTCATTTTACCATCCTCAGAAGGATGGAGGGCTGAATCAACCTTGAGCCGATCAGGATCAAACTGCTGGCAGTGGGCAGAGTCAGCCTACAATACTATAGTCTAACCACTGCGCCACCATGGCAATAGAATAGAACAGAATAGAATAGAATTAGCACTTAGACTTATATACCACTTCACAGTGCTTTACAGCCCCTCTCTAAGCAGTTTAAAGAGTCAGCATCTGGCCCCCAACAATCTGGATCCCCTTTTACCATCCTCAGAAGGATGGAAGGCTGAGTCAACCTTGAGCCGGTCAGGATCAAACTGCTGGCAGTAGGCAGAGTCAGCCTGCAATACCATAGTCTAACCACTGTGCCACCATGGCAATGGAATGGAATGGAATAGAATAGAATAGAACAGAACAGAACAGAACAGAACAGAACAGAATAGAATAGAATAGAATAGAAACAGCACTTAGACTTATATACCACTTCACAGTGCTTTACAGCCTCTCTCTAAGCAGTTTAAAGAGTCAGCATCTGGCCCCCCAACAATCTGGGTCCTCATTTTACTGACCTTGGAAGGATAGAAGGCTGAATCAACCTTGAGCTGGTCAGGATCAAACTGCTGGCAGTGGGCAGAGTCAGCCTGCAATACTATAGTCTAACCCAGGGGTAGGCAACCTTGGCTCTTTTATGACTCATGGACTTCAACTCCCAGAATTCCTGAGCCAGCATGGCTCAGCTTGGAAACCTCTTCCTTTCCCCTCAGCATAGCTGGCTCAGGAATTCTGGGAGTTGAAGATCACGAATCATAAAAGAGCCAAAGTTGCCTACCCCTGGTCTAACCACTGAGTCATCATGGCAATGGAATGGAATAAGAATAGAATAGAATAGAATAGAATAGAATAGAATAGAATAGAATAGAATAGAATAGAATAGAATGGAATGGAATGGAATGGAATGGAATGGAATGGAATGGAATGGAATAGAATAAGAATAGAGTAAAGTAGAATAGAATTAGCACTCAGACTTATATACCACTTCACAGTGCTTTACAGCCTCTCTCTAAGCACTCTACAGTTAGCATCGTGCCTCTAACAATCTGGGTCCTCATTTTACCGACCTTGGAAGGATGGAAGGCTGAGTCAACCTTGAGTTGGTGAAGATCAAACTGCTGAACTGCAGGCAGCCAGCAGAAGTAGCCTGCAGTACTGCGTTTTAACCACTGTGCCACCACGCAGAATACTATCTCATCAGAAATAGCGATGGCTTCTCTGCTGTGCAGGTAGTCCTCGACTTACAACCATTTGTTTAGTAACCATTCAAAGTTACAACAGCACTGAAAAAAAATGACTTATGTCCATTTTTTCCACACTTACGACCGTGGTTGCAGCATCCCCATGGTCACGTGATCAAAATTTAGACAGCTTGGTAACTGGCTCGTATTTATGTATGACAGTGGCAGTGTCTCGGGATCATGTGATCCCCTTTTGTCACCTTCTGACAAGCAAAGTCAGTGGGGAAGCCGGGTTTCACTTAATGGCCGTATCACTAGCTTAATAACTGCAGTGATTTGCTTAACAATCGTGGCAAACGAGGTCAGAAAATGAGGCAAAATTCACTTAACAACTGTCTTGCTTAGCAACAGAAATTCTGGATTCTGTTGCGGGTGTAAGTTGAGGACTCCCTGTAGTTATTACAGCTGGGGCTTTGGCTAGGCCAGGGGTAGGCAACCTTGGCTCTTTTATGACTCGTGGACTTCAACTCCCAGAATTCCTGAGGCAGCATGGCTCAGCTTGGAAACCTCTCCCTTTCCCCTCAGCGTGGCTGGCTCAGGAATTCTGGGAGTTGAAGTCCACGAGTCATAAAAGAGCCAAGGTTTCCTACCTCTGGCCTAGGCCTACCAGTTTCTGATAATCTACTCCTCTCAGGCTTAATAGACTAGGCCAGGGGTAGGCAACCTTGGCTCTTTTATGACTTGTAGACTTCAACTCCCAGAATTCCTGAGCCAGCATGGCTCAGCTTGGAAACCTCTCCCAGTCCCCTCAGCGTGGCTGGCTCAGGAATTCTGGGAGTTGAAGTCCACGAGTCATAAAAGAGCCAAGGTTGCCTACCCCTGGGCTAGGAAATCAGCAGAAAACACTCAATTTTCTAGCCAGAAAGACTTTAGCTGAGAAACAAGATGTTGACCAGATACCAAAAACGGCAGACCAGTGTTTTTCTCTCATTCCCACGATAGCTGAGCTGAGGTGGCGCAGCAGTTAGAGTGCAGTACTGCAGGCCACTTTAGCTGACTGTGTTCAGCAGGTCAGCGGTTCAAATCTCACCGGCTCAAGGTTGACTCAGCCTTCCATCCTTCCGGGGTAGGTAAAATGAGGACCCATATTGTTGGGGGCAATGTATATATATATATATATACATTGCTTACTGGTGTACACCGCTTAGAGAGTGCTTGCACTTAAAGCGGTATATAAGTCTCATAAATAAATAAATAAATAAATAAATAAATAGGAATCAGCTGACTTTTCCCATCTCAGGAGGAATGAAGAAGGTTCATGGAGAAAATACCTCACAATGTTGCTTTTCCCTCATATTCTTAATAAATTCCCACTAGAAGAGGAAGCTCCGGAGTTCTTCCATCCTATGTGGATGCTCTAAATCAGTATTTTTCAACCTTAGCTAACTTGAAGATGTGTGGATTTCGACTCCCAAAATTCCCTAGCCCACATGGCCTAGCCAGGGAATTCTGGGAGTTGAAGTCCAGACCTCTTTAAGTGGTTAAAGTTGAGAAACACTGCTCTAAATCAAAGGGAAAATCCCACCCACAATAGTCAACCCCTTCCCTTCCCCAGGGGAGGGGGGAAAAGAGGGCCCTCCTCCCAATTAGACTGCAAGGCCTCCATCACCAATTATCTACCAGCTTGGCTGAGAGACCCACAGTTATCTCTGATGCCCTCATTCTCCTACTGAGAGGTAGAGGAAGGTCTAGGTCACAGGTAGGCAACCTTGGCTCTTTTATGACTCGTGGACTCATTCCCACAACAGGGAACTCGATGCTATCAGAAAACCCCAAACCAGGACAGTTGAACAATTACATCTCCTACTTAGTTTCCCAGAAACTGGGTTTGAGAGGGACACTCTCTCCAGTAACATGTAGCCGTCAGAAGAAATTGTTGTCCATAAATTAATCTAATTCTCTTTTACTCATGCATATTTATAGCCATCTGTACAACTTTTCACCAGATGATCCATCAAATTAAAAAGTGAGGAAGACCTCCTGCCCACTTCCTCTCTTCCATGTATAATCACCTGTGTATCAATCATTTTTCCCTTTGCTCACTTTTTAAAAAGCAGAGGGGATCTATTTATTGGATCGTTTCGATACAGGATGGGTGGCCAATACATTTTATCAATAGATAAATATTGTAAACGTTCTGTAGCTTTCTTTTCAGCACCTTTTCCAGTTCCCCGGTATCCTTTCCAAGGGGACACGACAAAGGTGAATTGCACACAACTTACAAAGATGGTTGCGACGTACATTCCTCCAAAGGGTATTCTATAACCCACCATATTTGCTCTTTTATTTTGCAGTTCTATTGTGAAGTTAGGGTGGGACCTGCCACTACTTAAACCTCTCAATAGAAACAATCCTTGGCTACATTTGTCGACAAAGGTATAGTTTATTAGAGTACAATAAAGTACAATACAGTATAATACAATAACAGAGTTGGAAGGGACCTTGGAGGTCTTCTAGTCAAACCCCCTGCTCAATACAATCATGTGTATTGCAGCAGCATTGAAAAGCCAGAACTGAGAATTGCATGCCAAAATCCAACGCTGGAAGTTTTTAAGAAGAGATTGGACTGCCATTTGTCTGAAATGGAATAGGGTTCCCTGCCTGAGCAAGGGGTTGGACTAGATGACCTCCAAGATCCCTTCCAACTTTATTATTCTATTCTGTTCTGTTCCGTTCCATATATTCTATTCTATTCTATTCTATTCTATTCTATTCTATTCCATATTTTCTATTCCATATTTTCTATTCTTTTCTGTTCTGCTCTGCTCTGCTCCGCTCCGTTCCATATATTCTATTCTATTCTATTCTATTCTATTCTATTCTATTCTATATCCTATTGCTTATTCTATTCTATTCTATTCTATTCTATTCTATTCTATTCTATTCTATTCTATTCTATTCCATATTTTCTATTCCATATTTTCTATTCCATATTTTCTATTCCATATTTTCTATTCTTTTCTGTTCTGCTCTGCTCTGCTCCACTCCGTTCCATATATTCTATTCTATTCTATTCTATTCTATTCTATTCTATTCTATTCTATTCTATTCTATTCTATATCCTATTGCTTATTCTATTCTATTCTATTCTATTCTATTCTATTCTATTCTATTCTATTCTATTCTATTCTATTCTATTTTATTCTATTTCTACTTTTTTCTCCCTTAACTCTCTCATTTCCCACCCCAGTGTCACCAATCAAGTCCTTGCAAGATGTTTTCATAAGGGTCAGTCCAAGTGAAATTTGGTACACGGCCCCCTTTTCCTTCCAGCTGTATCAAGAAGATACAGCCATTACTTTCATTTCCACAAGCATTGCCCCCTTCATTCCCCCTCTGCACAGTTCATGGCAGTCTGTCACCACATAGCAGCGAAGCACAAGTAAGGATCAGGTGGCAGCTGACAGTTAGCCTTTTCCCCTGCAACCCCGTGATGAAGCTAAGAATGTCCTCAAGGTTTGGGGGGGGGGGGAATATCAGAATGGCAATTCTGACAGTGCAATCAAAATTCTGCTTGAGGTATGTGTGTGTGTGTGTGTGTGTGCGTGCGTGCGTGCGTTGCATCTGCAAAGTTGAACTTTTCAAATCCATCACAGTCTCAAAATCCCATTCTTATTGCGCCTTTGCCAGGCTGAGCAGCATATACGTAAAGTCAGCATTATGTTCCCCTGGCGCTTTGCTTTACCTTTGCTTATTGCACCAGATTTGCACTAAGCTCTTTAATTGGTATCATCAAGATAAACAAACAAGCCAGGATCCCACTTATTCCAAATCCTTTATGAATAAATAAACCTTCCAAATAAGGTTCCTGAGTGGACGGTTAAGTTCCTTAATTATAGAATCATAGAATCCTAGAGCTGAAAGAGACTTTGGAGGTCTTCTAGTCAGGGGGCAGGAGTCCCCATATCATCCCAGACAAATTGTTCTCCAATCTCTTAAAAGCCTCCAGTGATGGAGCACCACAATTTCTGGAGGCAATTTGCTCTACTGGTTAATTTTTCTCACCATCAGTATATTTCTCCTTACTTCCAGGTTGCTTCTCTCCTTAGTTAGTTTCATCTGTTGCTTCTTGTTTTGCCTTCAGGTGCTTTGGAGAATAGACTGATCTCCTTTTCTTGGTGGCAGCCCCTCAAATATTGGAAGCTGGTTATCATGTCACCTCCTCCCCAGTCCTTCTTCTCATTAAACTAGACATACTCAATTCCTGCAGCCGTTCTTCATGTGTTTTACCCTCCAGCCCCCTAATCATATTTGCTGCTCGTCTCTATGCTCTTTCTAGGGAAAAGAGACTTGGCTAAAGAAAACGGTAATCCATGTTTATTTTTTTATACGTGGTGTAATGTTTTTGATATGATATGTTCTGGAGGGAGGCTGTTCCACAGATTCATCATTCTCATGATCTGTAAATTGCTCCTATTTCCAGGTTAGATCTCCCACTCAGGAGCTTCCACCCACTGCTTCTTGTCCTGCCCTCAACTGCATTGGGGAATGTATCGACCCCCCTCTTTCCTGTGACTCTACTTCAAGGATTGCAAGACGTCTTTCTTGTCTCCCCTGAACCTTTTCTTTGTTAGGCTAGGCCAGGGGTAGGCAACCTTGGCTCTTTTATGACTGGTGGACTTCAACTCCCAGAATTCCTGAGCCAGCATGGCTCAGCTTGGAAACCTCTCCCTTTCCCCTCAGCGTGGCTGGCTCAGGAATTCTGGGAGTTGAAGTCCACGAGTCATAAAAAAGCCAAGGTTGACTACCCCTGTCCTAAGTCCTCCTGTTCTAAGCAGTGAGCCTCTGAGGCCAGGGGTAGGCAACCTTGGCTCTTTTATGTAAGGTGACCAACTTTTTTACAATGAAAAGGAGGACACAAATAAATTGAAGAAAAAAATATCCTAAATAAAAGAAACATTTTATTCATTGCAACAATAATACAGACAACTTGCATGTGCAAAGTTTGCCAGCCGGGTGTTTTGGCGCGCTCAGCAGCAATTCCTATTGGCTTTTGAAAGCCAATAGTGGGAGTAGCACAGCTCATGCAAAAGTTGAAAAAAAAAAAACATCAAAAAAAGGTGCCAGAACACCATTCTGAGCGTTCTATGAGGGGAAAAAAAGCCCTGCAGATTAGTCTTCAAATATCGAAAAGGAGGACATGAAGGAGGACACTTTTCAAGGGAGGACAGAACTTACAAAAGGAGGACTGTCCTCCCTAAAGGAGGACAGTTGGTCACCTTATTTTATGACTCCTGGACTTCAACTCCCAGAATTCCTCAGACAGCATGGCTCAGCTTGGAAACCTCTCCCTTTCCCCTCAGCATGGCTGGCTCAGGAACTCTGGGAGCTGAAGTCCACGAGTCGTAAAAGAACCAAGGTTGCCTACCCCTGGGCTTTTAGCCTCCAGACCCCTTTACAACCTTTTTCTACCGGAAGTCCTCAACTTACAACAGTTCATTTAGTGACCGCTCAAAGTTACAGGACTGAAAAAAGTGACTGATGACCATCTGTCACCCTTACGACCGTTGCAACATCCCCATCATCATGTGATCAAAATTCAGCCATTTGGCAACTGGCTCATATTTATGAAAGTCGTGGCGTCCTAGGGTTACGTGATCCCTTTTTCCGACCTTCTGACCAGCAAGGTCAACGGGGAAGTCAGATTCACTTAACGACCAGGTTACCAACTTAACAACTGCAGTGATTCACTTAACAACTGTGATAAGAAAGGTCATGAAATGGAGCAAAACCCGCTTAACAAATGTCTCACTTAACAATAGAAATTTTGGGCTCAATTGTGGTTGTAAATGGAAGACTATCTGTACATTTTTCTAGCGCCTAAGCATCTTTCTTCTATCGTGGTGTAATTATCATTCTTGCTTCCTGATAATTTATCCACAAGGTAAATCCCAAACATAAATCATTTGTCCATAAGCTGGCCTGCCCTCTACTTATAAAGGCTAACCTTGACTCAGAGTTATTGATGAAACGGTTTACCAAAAGTCTTTTCTAAATACCCAACAAAAAAAGTCTGAAAGATCATCCAATCCGCCTGATTGCTGGTTCCCTCAAATACCTTTGAAATAATTGTCTTTGAAAAGCCACGTTGTTTCTCCTTCAGCAAGACTGATCCTTCATCGTGTCTCAGATTTCTTTTTTCTGACCTAATTCTTTTCCTCAATTTACTCAGGATTTATTTTTTCTACAAAAGCCGTGTTATATGGGCTATTTTCTACTCCTCGGATAGGAATAAGGACTCACATTGACATATTTGCTTGTGAGATCCTGGATGCTTTCTGAACATGGTGATTTAATAATAATAATAATAATAATAATAATAATAATAATAATAATAATAATAATATCAATGGTGAGAGACTGGGAGAGGTTAATATCAAGAGAGGAATATTTCAAGGAGATTCATTGTCACCATTACTATTTGTTATTGCACTGTTTCCTCTGTCAACAATACTGAATAACTCAGGACATGGCTATCAAAGATCAAAAACATCTGCCAGACTATCCCACCTCCTTTATATGGATGATCTGAAGCTGTATGGAAAAACATCATCTGAAATAGAATCGCTGCTCAACACTGTCCGTATATATAGCCAAGATATTGTTATGGAGTTTGGCTTGGACAAATGTGCCACACTTACTATCAAACAAGGAAAAATAGTGAAAACTGAAGGAATCAAGATGCCCCACGAAAATAACATTAAGAGTCTGGATGAGGAAGAGTACTACAAATACTTGGGTATCCTTCAAGCTGACAACATCAAGCACACTGAAGTCAAGAAAAAGATTAGAGGTGAATACATCAAGAGAGTGAAGAAGATCTTAAAATCCAAACTCAATGGAGGAAATACCATAAAGGCAATCAACACCTGGGCAATCCCAGTCATTAGGTACACAGCTGGAATAGTGGACTGGACTCAAGCAGAACTAAAAGCAATGGATAGGCAGACCAGAAAAATAATGACAATGAATCATGCCCTTCATCCACGCAGTGACATTGATAGACTTTATCTACCAAGGCAAATAGGTGGGCGTGGAATGCTACAAGTACATCAGATGGTTGAAGAAGAAAAAATGGCTTTGGAAGAATATCTGAAGAACAATGATGAAGATGCACTGAAATTAGTATATCAGGAAGGCTTACTGACTACTGGAGAGACCAAACTGGCCTACAAGAAAGACCAAATGAAGAACAGAATAGAGGCATGGGAAGACAAAGCACTACATGGCCAATACATGAAAAAAATAGCTGGGAAAGCAGATAATAATAAAACCTGGCAATGGCTAAGAGCAGGAAAATTGAAGAAAGAGACCGAGGGACTAATTCTGGCTGCACAAGACCAAGCCTTAAGGACAAATGCATACAAAGTCAAAATTGAGAAGACAGCAACAGACAGTAAGTGCCGCCTATGCAAAGAAGCTGAAGAAACAGTGGACCACTTGGTAAGCTGTTGCAAGAAGATTGCACAGACTGACTACAAGCAGCGGCATGACAAAGTAGCAACAATGGTGCATTGGAAGATCTGCAAAAAATATCATTTGCATGTAAGCAAAAACTGATGGGATCATAAAATAGAGAAAGTCATAGAAAATGGTAAAATTAAACTGCTCTGGGACTTCAGAATTCAAACAGACAAGCACCTGCAACGTAACACCCCAAACTTAACAACTGTCGATAAGAAAGACAAAAAAGTCTGGATAGTAGACGTGGCAGTGCCTGGAGACAGCAGAATAGACGAGGAAGAACTGGAGAAGATAACAAAATACAAAGACCTACAAATAGAAATAGAATGACTGTGGCAAAAGCAAGCAAGGGTAGTACCAATAGTAATAGGCTCCTTGGGTGCAATCCCAAAACAACTGGAGCACCACTTGAACACCACTGGCATTGACAAATTTGCTATTAGTCAATTGCAAAAGGCGGCCTTACTAGGAACTGCTTCCATCCTGCAACGATACCTGTAATATCATCAAACATCTACATCTGCCTATTCCAGGTCCTGGGTAAGGGCTCGATAGGTAGACAAAATGCCAAATCCAGTCTGAACATCTGGCTGACTGTGTGATGATCCATAATAATAAAGTTGGACTGGATCTTGGAAGTCATCTAGTCCAACCCCCTGCTCAGGCAGGAAACCCTATACCATTTCAGACAAATGGCTGTCCAGTCTCTTCTTAAAAACTTCCAGTGTTGGAGCATTCACCATTCTGGAGGCAGGTTGTTCCACTGGTTAATTGCTCTCACTGTCAGGAAGTTTCTCCTTAGTTCTAGGTTGCTTCTCTCCTTGATTAGTTTCCATCCATTGCTTCTTATCCTGCCTTCAGGCGCCTTGGAAAATAGCTTGACACCCTCTTCTTTGTGGCAGCCCCTGAGATACTGGAAGGCTGCTATCATGTCCCCCCTTGTCCTTCTCTTCATTAAACTAGACCTACCCAATTCCAGCAGCCTTTACTTATATCCTTTAGCTTCCAGTCCCCTGATCATCTTTGTTGCTCTTCTCTGCACTCTTTCTAGAGTCTCAGCATCTTTTTTACATCGCGGTGACCAAAACTGGATGTAGTATTTCCAAGTATGGCCTTACCAAGGCCTTGTAAAGTGCTATTAATACTTCAGGTGATCTCGATTCTATCTCTCTGTTAATGCAGCCTAGCACTGTGTTGGCTCTTTTGGCAGTTGCAGCACACGGCTGGCTCACATTTAAGTGATTGTCCACTAGGACTCCGAGGTCCCTCTCACAGTTACTACTATTGAGCAAGGTACCCCTTATACTATACCTTCTTCTTGCAGAAGTTTTGTTCCTCAACTAGGGAACATCTGTGCTGGAAAAGATTGGGAATTACAGAGAGGAGGAGGAGGAGGAGGAGGAGGATCAAGAATGGTTGCAGGAATTGGGTATGTCTAGTTTAAGAAAAAGGACATGCGGGGACATGATAGCAGTGTTCCAATATTTGAGCAGCTGCCACAAAGAAGAGGGAGTCAACCTATCCTCCAAAGCAACTGAAGGCAGGACAAGAAGCAACGATGGAAACTAACCAAGGAGAGAAACAACCTAGAACAAAGGAGTAATTTCCTGACAGTGAGAACAATTAGTCGGTGGAACAACTTGCCTCCAGAAGTTGTGGGTGCTTCATCACTGGAGGCTTTCAAAAAAGAGATTGGACAATCATTTGCCTGAAACGTTATAAGGTTTCCTGCTTGAGCAGGGGGTTGGACTAGAAGACCACCAAGGTCCCTTCCAGCTCTGTTATTCTGCTATTCTCTCTCAGATTCTCTTAGTCACTGGCTGTTTTTCATTCTTGGCTTCTGGCTGGCACCAGGTTTCCTGCTGGATCATCTCTTCTGTAGAAATCTCCCTCTTCCCATCCGCTGCCTTTGGCAGTGTTCCTCGGTTTCTTAGATCTGAGCGTAGTTGTCACATCCTGACTCTATGGTACGCGCTGTGACTTGGTGGAATCCGAACGTGTCCCGGAAAAGCACTTTCTCATTTGACTTTTCCATTCGGCCTGCCTTATAACCAATTCTTTTGTGTCAAAGACATTTCCTGTTTCTCGGTGGTAGTGACTGCTCTGTGGAATAGCATCTGCCTGGAGCACTGTTTCTCAACCTTGGCAGCTTTAAGAGGGGTGGACTTCAACTCCCAGAATTCCCCAGCCAGCCAAGCTTAGAAAGTACCAAGGTTGTCGTCTCCTCCTCCTCCTCCTCCTCCTCCTCCTCCTCCTCCTTTTCCTCCTCCTCCCCACACCCTTCTAGCACTGATGATGTTACCTAGCTGGGTAATGAAATGTCTGCAAGAAAATAACCCATCTCAGAGAGTACCAAGGAGCCCACAATGGTGGTCCTGGTCCTGGTCCTGGTCCTCCTCCTCCCTGCAAATTCCATTCCCTCCTAGCACTGATGATGTTACCTAGTTGGGTCATGAAATGTCGGCAAGAAAACAACCAAGCTCAGAGAGTACCAAAGAGCCCACAATGGTGATCCTCCTTCTCCTCCTCCTCCTCCCCACACCCTTCTAACACTGATGATGTTATCTAGTTGGGTAATGAAATGTCTGCAAGAAATCAACCAAGCTTAAAGAGTACTAACATTGTTGTCGTCTCCTCCTCTTCCTCCTCCTCCTCCTCCTCCTCCTCCTCCTCCTACTACTACTACTACTACTACTACCCACATCCTTCTAGCACTGATGTTATCTAGTTGGGTAATGAAACGTCTGCAAGAAATCAACCAAGCTTAAAGAGTACTAACATTGTTGTTGTCTCCTCCTCTTCCTCCTCCTCCTCCTCCTCCTCCTCCTCCTCCTACTACTACTACTACTACTACTACCCACATCCTTCTAGCACTGATGATGTTATCTAGTTGGGTAATGAAACGTCTGCAAGAAATCAACCAAGCTTAAAGAGTACTAACATTGTTGTTGTCTCCTCCTCCTCCTTCTTTGCACAAACCCCACTCCCTTTTAGCACTGATGATGTTATCTAGTTGGGAAATGAAACGTCTGCAAGAAAATAACCAAGCTTAAAGAGTATCCAAAAGTTTGCCACTCTGATCTACGGCATACATACACAGACTTGGCCTTTCCAAAATGCAGAATAAGTATCGCTGAGCCTGACTTGCTTAGGACTAGACCTACCAGATGAACTGACTCTCATGCCCTGTCTGCGACCCTCATCCGAATCTTTGAAGATCAGGTTGCCACAAAGAGAGAAGTGCACTGCCATCTGCTCCACCACTGAGGTTTGCTTGTAGGCTCTTTCCTTTGGAGAAAGGAAAAGAGAAGAACGGTTTCACTCCAGCTCTTGTTTAACCTTCCCAACCACCAGCTGCTTTGGCTAAACAGACACGGGAAGAGACTTCCAGACAGATCTCTCCAAACAGCGGTTATAGAGTTGTCCTGTGCCTGGTCGCTTAACTTGTATTTTTTGTATATTTCCCAAAATTCCTCCCTTGCAGAAAGAAGAGATTGCATGGCCAAGCTATCTCTTCCTAAACTGCTTTTCCTTACATGCATGTTGTTCTTCCCTGCAAGCTAGCTCATCGTTGCAACCTTGATTAGTTAATTAGCACCCGGGACTATCTGAAACTGGCGTGATCCTAATCAATTTGATCCCAAAGCCTTCTTTTTTTATCCTAAGTCGCTGGGAACAGAAGCCAAGACGTTTCTTTCAATGTGAATTCTCCACTGTGTGCTTGGTTACTCTCTTGTAATCCCTTTCTCTCCAATGAATGTAAATACAAATATTGATTTCCCTTTTTTAGTTATCCTAGAACCAAAGTGAGGAGTCTAAAGGGTGGAAAAGTGAGCAAAAGGGGTATAAGATTTGTGCTTTTTTTCCCCCAGCTTCCTTGTGAGTCAAGTTTCAGAAAATGAACTTTCCCCTTTGTCAGGGCTCACCTGACTGATTGAGACCATGTCCGCCTGATGTTATAAGGATTTAGAGGCAATTTCTTAATAAAATTTTTGTAAGCTTTATTAGAGTTCTAGCAACTCTCTTGGTGTTCTCCTTCTCTGGTAGCCAAAGAATTCTTGCAAATTCTAAATTAAGCATCAACAGGCAGATGAACGGAAACAAGAGTCCCGTTTCTCATTGAATGAGAAAAATGCTATTACTTGGGTTTTAAGGTGTGTGTGTGTGTGTGTGTGTGTGTGTGTGTGTCTAGGACACCTCGTCACTGCCAGGCTGCTGCTGCTGCTGGCTCATTGCCACTGTCTCGCCAAGGGACAACCACACACACACTCTGCCTCTTCCCCCATTGCTAATGAGAAAGGGTCAGAGATCAGTTGTGGAGGAGGAGGAGAAGGAGGACAACAACTGTGGGGTTTTTGATGCTCTGTGATATTGCAGATGTTTCATGACCCAACTGGGTAACATCATCAGCACTAGAAGGGAGTGAGGGTTGCTGTTATTCTATTATTGCCCTATCAATATTGGTGGGAGTGTGGATTTTTTTCTTGCTGATTTCTTGATTAGGGTATTGTTTTCTGGCTGATAGTTTGTCTAGAGTTAATCCCTGCTTATCTGCCCAGGGCAAGGCATCCCCGGGGCAAATCACTCTGGGCGAGTCACTCAGGGCAATCTGGCGTTGGCAAGCCGGCAGTGACAATCCAGCTGCAGCAAGTCGGCTAGGACGAGTAGGCAGGGGCAACCCAGTGGTGGAGATCTGGGGGTGGCAAACCGGTGGCGGTGAGCAGGTCATGGCGACCCAGCAACAGTGAGTTGACCCATTCCAATTCTTTTGCCGTCTTCGCTTCCCAGGAAGGACAGAAAATTATTCAAATAATTTCTGTCCAAATCCCACACACAGGTTGGAACATCAGTGGCACAAGCTAGACATACGCAGAGTTCTGTGTTACTATGTAAATAACTTCTTCCTTCCGTAAGTCGGAAGCCCTATTTGTCTCTTTCCAACCATCGACTATGGGGAAGAAAGTTTCCTCTTCAACTATAGGTAGGTGGATTAGAGCTTGTATCGCTCAAGCCTGTTCCTCTCAGTCAATTCCCGTTCCCTCACAAGTTACGGCTCACTCAACACGCAGCGCTGCTGCAGCGGCCGCGTGGTCTACACAGGCCTCAGTAGAGGAAATTTGTAGAGCCGCAACTTGGTCTTCTCCCTCGGTTTTTATTAGACATTACCGCATAGATTCCTTCGCGGCGGCTGATGCTGCCTTTGGCAGACGTGTACTCCAACAGGTTGTCTCTGCTCAGGATACCCTTCCTTCTGCAAGAATGGTCAGGGGCCAGAAATAGTGGTGATTTTCAAAGCATGCCCTTTGAAAGATTTTCCCCAGAAACAAAAACCCATCATGTAGAAAAGACAGTCTCTACATAGTCTCATTTTACATTAATTGGTTCGGGCCTGCCCTACTTGAGAGAATCAGTGATCCACGTTGCAAACTGGAGGTCAGCAGAGGGAGAAACACTTACTTTAAAACTGTATCTGACAATATTCTGTGGAGCATGTGGGTTGTTGGCTGTCAGGATGCGGGTTATTTCCTCTTTCAGTTCCTGCCGCAGAAAAGAGCTATCTCACACAGAATTCCACACAATGAGTAACGATGCATAAACAGAACACATTAAAGAAATGCACAGGGCGTTGTTTTTTTTTATACTGAGCTTTGGTGGGAATTACAGATTTTTCGAAATGAGGTATTTTAAATGTTAAAAACAGTTGCCCTGAGTTTCTGTATTTGCTGAAAATCTGAACTGTAAGTCAATACAGGTAGTCCTCGACTCCCGGCCATAAGAGAGCTGACAGTTTTGAACACACTTTGTGGACCTTCCTGTCCACTCCATTTGAATTAATGCAATGGTACTTCGGTACTCAACCTTGATTGGTTCTGGGAAGTGCGAAGAGCATCAAAAACGATGAATGCCAAACAAATGTTTCCCATAAGGAGTAATATAATGAGTCACAAGGCAGCCAACGCTGACAAGTTCAGAATCAGAGACCCTATGCCAGGGGTCTTCAAACTTGGCCCTTTTATGACTTGTGGACTTCAACTCCCAGAATTTCTCAGCCAGCATGCCTGGCTGAGGAATTCTGGGAGTTGAAGTCCACAAGTCGTAAAAGGGCCAAGTTTGAAGACCCCTGCCCTATGCCATTTCAGACAAATGGCTGTCCAGTCTCTTCCCCTCACCCTTCTTCGTTGTGTTGGCGCTCAGTCCCTAACCCGAATTTACTTACTGCATCTGTCAGGTCCAGCTGGTCTGGGGGCTTGATTAAGGTCTTGGCCTGGGACCATTCGTCAGCGCCCTCGCCCACTTCGACACCCGCCTCCTCATCCTAGAACAAGAACCAGACAGTCGGTTAGCAGCAGACACAGAGGATCATCAATGCACCAGGAAGCCCATGAGTGTCTTCGACCATTCCAATCTGCTTCTGGATTGACTGCCTGGAAATAGACTGAACTTCTTTGGGATTTTTTTGTATTTTGAGGAGTCCTTGGCGCTCTCTGAGCTTGGCTGTTTTCTTGCAGATGGTCCGTGGCCCCAAATAGATAGCATCATTGTCACTAGACTGATGATGTTACCCAGCTATACAAATTATCTCTCCCCCTCCTCCTCCTCCTCTTCCTCCTCCTCCTCCTCCTCTTCCTCCTCCTCCTCCTTTCTGCAAACCCCAGTGCCTTCTAGCACTGATGATGTTACCTAGTTGGGTCACAAAATGTCTGCAAGAAAACAACTAAGCTCAGAGGGCACTGAGAACCCCTAATCTATACAAATTATCTCTCCTCCTCCTCCTCCTCCTCCTCCTCCTCTTCCTCCTCCTCCTTTCTGCAAACCCCAGTGCCTTCCAGCACTGATGATGTTACCTAGTTGGGTCACAAAATGTCTGCAAGAAAACAACTAAGCTCAGAGGGCACTGAGAACCCCTAATCTATACAAATTATCTGTCCTCCTCCTCCTCCTCCTCCTCCCTTCTAGCTCTGCTGATGTTATCTAATTGGCTGATGAAAACAACCAAGCTCAGAGAGCACCAAGGACCCTGAGCGATAAAAATTCTCCTTTTTTGTATTTTTGCCATACAAAAATACTGCTTAGCAAAGAAGACCATTGCAACTACCCTCTGTTCCAACCACACCTGGACACCATCAGCATCCTGAATCATTCAGGTGGTCAGCTCTCCATACATTCTGCCTTTTAAATCTGTTTTTGAGGAAGCATTTCATACCCAGCTTGAATTACAGAAATTTCATGAGAAGGGAAAGCCGTGTCCCTGACAGCCAAGGCAAGAAGGCATGCTCTGTGGCAGTGTGGCGTAGATGTTCAAACACAATAATTGATTGATATCCACAATTAAGGTGACATTCATAAAAAAGAATAGATGCATCTTAGGGGTGAACCGTGGAGTTCAACTTTTGAAGTCTATAAAGACAATGTTAGACGATTAAAAAAAAATAGATTACATTCTTGAGTCATCTTGTGGTAATTTTGTTGTTGTTGTTGTTTTTCTGCGCCTTCAAATCTACAGGTGACTGCAAAGATACGTTCCGGCCATTTTCATGACAAGGTTTCTGAGAAGTGATTTGCCATTGCCTCCTTCTTAGAACTGAGAGTGATGACCTGGCTCAAAGTCAACCAGCTGTAAGTAAGGTGACCAACTTTTTTACAATGAAAAGGAGGACACAAATAAACTGAAGAAAAAAATACCGTAAATAAAAGAAATATTTTATTCATTGCAACAATAATACAGACAACTTGCATGTGCAAAGTTTGCCAGCCGGGTGTTTTGGCACACTCAGCAGCAATTCCTATTGGCCTTCGAAAGTCGATAGTGGGAGTAGCACAGCTCATGCAAAAGTTGAAAAAAAAACCATCAAAAAAAGGTGCTGGAACACCGTTCTGAGCGTTCTATGAGGGAAAAAAAAGCCCTTCAGATTAGTCTTCAAATATTGAAAAGGAGGACATGTAGGAGGACACTTTTTGAGAGAGAACTTACAAAAGGAGGACTGTCCTCCCTAAAGGAGAACGGTTGGTCACCTTACTATAAGGCCTATATCATGACAAGAATTCACTGTCTCCTGGTGATTGGCCAAAGTCACCCAGCCAGCTTTCATGCCTAAGGTAGGCTAGAATTCACCGTCTCCTGGTGATTGGCCCAAAGTCACCCAGCCAGCTTTCATGCCTAAGGTAGGCTAGAATTCACCGTCTCCTGGTGATTGGCCCAAAGTCACCCAGCCAGCTTTCATGCCTAAGGTAGGCTAGAATTCACTGTCTCCTGGTGATTGGCCAAAGTCACCCAGCCAGCTTTCATGCCTAAGGTAGGCTAGAATTCACCGTCTCCTGGTGATTGGCCAAAGTCATCCAGCCAGCTTTCATGCCTAAGGTAGGCTAGAATTCACCGTCTCCTGGTGATTGGCCCAAAGTCACCCAGCCAGCTTTCATGCCTAAGGTAGGCTAGAATTCACTGTCTCCTGGTGATTGGCCAAAGTCACCCAGCCAGCTTTCA
Organism: Crotalus tigris; assembly: GCF_016545835.1. Lineage (NCBI taxonomy): Eukaryota > Metazoa > Chordata > Lepidosauria > Squamata > Viperidae > Crotalus > Crotalus tigris. Next base: position 120,442 of record NW_024097145.1, on the reverse strand, counting down.
TGCCTAAGGTAGGCTAGAATTCACCGTCTCCTGGTGATTGGCCAAAGTCATCCAGCCAGCTTTCATGCCTAAGATAGGCTAGAATTCACCGTCTCCTGGTGATTGGCCCAAAGTCACCCAGCCAGCTTTCATGCCTAAGGTAGGCTAGAATTCACCGTCTCCTGGTGATTGGCCTAAAGTCACCCAGCCAGCTTTCATGCCTAAGGTAGGCTAGAATTCACCGTCTCCTGGTGATTGGCCCAAAGTCACCCAGCTGACTTTCATGCCCACACAGCAGGACTAGAATTCACCATCGCCTGGTGACTGGACAAAGTCACCTAATCAGTTTTCATGCTTAAGGCAGGACTAGAATTCACTGTCTCCTGGTTTCTAGCCTAGTGCCTTCACCATTGCACCAAACAGACCAGTTGCCTTCTGTTACCATTATTTGAAACGTTAAAGAAAACAGCACAAAAGACGTGGCCAGAAACATTTCAGAGAAAAGGCCAACAATCTGGGAGATAAACAGTGGCCACCATCTGAATCCCAGAAAACAGCAAGTCAAGTTATCTAAGCCACAACCATTCCTTTGGAATTTTATTTTTTTTAAAAAATGTGTACATTTATTTTATTTACTCAATTTATTTCCGGCATATTTTCGCTTCGTTCAATCATCCTGATTTTGAAGAATGACATTTTGCATTCCCCTGATTGCATTCTCTTCCCTTCCTAAATTAATCATAATTCTGGGGCCTTCTCAAAGGCTGCACGACATATTTCAAAATGTCACTCTTGGCGACTTCCGGTGGTCAAAGCGGTGGAGATGGCGGCTACTTTGTAGCCGTCCTCCTGAGAAGGTGTCAGATCCGCGGAGCACAGCGTTTATCAGCTGGCCCGCGGCTCGCAATCCCCTTCCCGGGCGAAGGGAAGGGGTAGAGATCGCATGAATAGAGGTAGAACCTCTTAACTCTCCCTGGATTTTTATTTTTAGGGGGGTAGAAAGAGGGTTCCCTCGGAGTTCATTGCCTTCTCCGCCTCTCAGCTGTCTTTGTTTCTTCGGAAACAAAGCGAGACGCCGCTACCATCTCCGTACTTAAAGAAACCGTGAGTAATCTTAAACCGGACAGAACTGTTTAAAGGATTTTATTTATAGTTTAGCTTTATTTTATTTTTTTTAGTTTATTTAGTTTATTTAGTATCTGCTGATTTTTTTTTTATTTTTTTGAGCTTTCTCTTTTTTTTTTGGGCGGAAAAGTGAGAGTGAAAGTAAAATGGCGTTTTGAAAGTTTTTTTTTCCTTTAAAAGACGGATCGGCTGAATTGTTGTTTAATATTGCTTTTTTTTTACTTTTTTTACTTTTTTATTCTTGGGGACTTTTAGATTGATCTTATCTTATTCTATTTTATCTTATTTTTAATTTTTTTTTGGATTATTTATTTTTATTGGTATTTTTAAGAAGAAAGGAAGATAAATTAAAATGGCTTCAAAACGACAACCAGCTACTGCAGCTTCTAAAGTAACTTCTTCTCCTGCTACTTCTACTGTGCAACAACAACTTAAAATAATACCCTCAGTGCAGCAACCTAAATCTACTCCACCTTCACCTCCCCCATCTGGCACATCAGCACAAGACATTAAAGAAATAATGGTAAGTGCTGTCTCACAGTTTAGGGAGGAAATGAAACAACTTTTGGATCAGAATAAATCTGAAACTAAGGAGGAAATGAAGAAAGAGATGAAGGAGCTTTTAGAACAGAATAATGCTATTTTGAGGGATGATATACTTTTAGCTCTATCTGGAATGGCCTCAGTGGTTGTGAAGCTGGACTCCAGAGTAGAGGAAATTGAAGAAACAGTTGAACTTTTGGATTATAAATTTCAAGATATGGAGAAAAAAGTGGAGACTTCACAAGATGATATTCTTATGTTCCAGTATAGACAGATGGAATATGCTTTGAGAATAAGGGGTCTGAAAGAAGATAAAACTCAAGATTTGATGGAAATGGTGATTAATGACTTGGCTGTTATTTTGAATATTGATAAAGAAGAGTTACGTGGGGATGTGGAAAGAATTTATAGAGTTAATTCTTGGATTGCAAAACAGAGGAATTTGCCTAGAGATGTGGTGATATATTTTGCTAAGAAGTCTTTGCGAAATCAGATTCTACAAACTTTTTATAATAAAAGATTTCAGATTGCTGCCCAAGATATTATTATTTTAAAGGAAATTCCACCTAAAATTTTAAGAAGCAGAAAAGATTTTGCTTTTTTAGTAAATGAACTTAAAGCAAGACAAATGCCATTTAGATGGGAGATTCCGATGGGCATTGTTTTGAGCCATGCGGGGACACGTTATAGACTTAATACAGTTGCTAAAGCTAAGGAATTTTATAAAACGGTCCTGGGAGCAGGCTCTCCTTTGCCCATGATGCATAAAGTCTTGAGTGACAAAGAGATGGAACAGAAATCTGAAGGTACAGGGATGATGACTGCTGGACAGGTGGTATGGATGTCTCAACCAGAGGTTAAAGAACAGAGAATGACCCGTGCAGCACATAAACGTAAAGAAAAAGAACAACAGAAAAAAGAAAAAGAAAAAGAAATTGAAGAATCTACTCAGCAAATTGCTTCAGTGCCGGTGGGAGGAGCAAGACCCAAAAGCTCTGCTACATATTCATCAGCAGCAGAATTTGAGCGGATCTTCTCCAGGCTGAAGGCCAAGGGAGATGGCAAAGCTCCTGTCCTGGAATGTTAATGGATTAAACATTCCTCAAAAGAGAAAAAAAATTTACCACTATTTGAAACAACATAACAATGATATTATTTGCTTGCAAGAAACTCATATTACAGCTAAAGATCAAAAATATTTAAATAATCCTCGCTTGGGATCTCATTTTGTATCTCCCGCCCCTGGGAAGAAAGGGGGTGTGGTAATCTATGTTAAACAGAATTTATCTGCTACCTTGTTAGAATCAGATCCTTATGGAAGATATGTTATGCTTGAACTTGGTTTATATGGCAAGAAAATTCTTATTGTGGGGTTGTATGCACCAAACCAGCAACAGGAGCAATTTTATAGGTTACTACATCAGAAAATAACTTTGTTGGACTATAGATCCGTGATTTTAATGGGAGACTGGAATGGTGTCTTAGATATACAAATGGACAAAAAAGGCTCTTCTACCTTTTTTAAACAGGCTAAATTACCTAAAGCCTTTTTTGACATGAAAGAAGATTGGGAATTGAGAGACTATTGGCGTGAACGTAATCAAGAAGAAAAGGATTTTACGTTTTTCTCAGATAGACACCAATCTTTCTCAAGAATTGATTTCTTTTTGATCACAACAGATTTATACAACAGGGTGAAGAATGTAAAAATTTTTCCTAGGACATTGTCCGATCATAGTCCAGTTTGGATGGAACTGTTTGTAGAGAAGGAAGATAGGAGATCCTGGAGGGTGAATGAGAATTTATTTAAACAAGAAAAAAATGTTCATAAATTAAAGGAATGTTTAAAGGAATATTTTACTTTAAATATGAACAAGGGAACATCAATGTCAATGGTCTGGGATGCAAGTAAAGCTTTTATGCGTGGTATTTTGATAAAAATGAATAATTTGCATAGACAGAAACAGATTCAGAAACGGAAAGACTTGGAAGAGGAGATTAAATTAAAAGAGAAACTTTTAATTTCAAATCCCTTAGATGAAAAGATTAAAGGAGCTTTAAAATTGTTAAAAACACAATTTAACATGCTGATGGCTGATCAAGCTGCAACTAATTTGCTATTTATGAAACAAAATACATTTTGTAATGCTAATAAACCAGGGAGATGGTTGGCTTATCAGTTAAGAAAAAAACAGAAACAGAGGAATATAGATAAAATAAATTATAATGGTAAATTGGTTTATCAGAAAGAATTGATTAAGAAATCTTTTTTAGAATACTATCAAAAATTATATAAGGGTACAATATTCAAATTACAGATATAAATAATTATTTAGGCAAAGTCAACTTTCCTAAATTAACAGAAGATCAGGAAAAAAAGATTAACGGTTTAATTACTAAGGAAGAAATTGTTACAGCTATTAAACAATTGAAATTGGGCAAAGCGCCGGGTACGGATGGGTTGACATCTATTTATTATAAAGCTTTAGTAGAAGAGATGATCCAACCGTTGTGTGAACTGTTTAATAATTTATTACAGGGGTTAGAGATCCCTCCATCCTGGCGTAATGCATTTATATCATTGATTCCAAAAGATAGTCAAGATCTTACTTTGCCTAAAAATTATAGGCCTATATCTCTTTTAAATGTGGATTATAAAATTTTTGCAAAAATTTTAGCTAACAGGCTTATGGGGATCTTGCAGCAGTTTATACATAGGGATCAATCGGGTTTTATAACTGGAAGGTATATGAAGAATAACGTTAGACAAATTATTAATTTATTAGAGTATTTAGAAAAGAATAACCAAGTCTCTGCAGGCCTGATATTTTTGGATGCTGAAAAAGCCTTTGACCAAGTGAATTGGCAGTTTATGCTGTGTTTAATCAAGGAGATGAATTTTGGACAAAATATATTACAAGTATTATCCAATATATATCAAAAACAGACTGCTCAAATTATTGTAAATGGGGGTTTGTCAGAGGCTTTTGTAATAGAAAAAGGAACAAGACAGGGATGCCCGTTGTCTCCGTTATTGTTTGTTTTAACACTGGAAATTTTGTTGATTAAAATTCGGGAGTCTCAAGAAATAAAAGGAATAGAAATTAATAAAAAAGAATATAAATTAAGAGCCTTTGCAGATGACTTGGTTGTTACTTTGTCTCAACCTGTTTCTTCGGTGGTGAAATTATTACAATTGATTCAACAATATGGACGTGTTTCTGGCTTTAAAATTAATAATAATAAGACCAAAATATTAGCTAAAAACATGACTAATGGTGATAAACAGGCTCTAGTTAACTTAACAGACTTTGAAATTGTTGATAAGGTAAAATATTTGGGGGTTACATTATCTGCTTCTAATGTAAAATTGTATAAAAATAATTATGAAAAGCTGTGGATGGAGGTACAGAAGGATTTAAAAAACTGGAATAATTTACAGTTATCCCTTATGGGCAGAATTGCAGTTATTAAAATGAATGTCCTGCCAAAGTTTATTTTTTTGTTCCAAATGTTACCTATCTTAAAGAACGAACGTAATTTAGATGAATGGCAAAAAGGTATTAATAAATTTGTTTGGGCAGGGAAAAAACCAAGGGTGAAACTTAAAATAATGCAAGATTTTCGTGAGAGAGGTGGACTCAAGGTACCAAATATGAAATTGTATTATGATGCTGTAGTATTGACATTGATTAGCGATTGGGTGAATTTAACAAATACAGAAATACTTCATTTGGAAGGCTGGGACCTATTTTTTGGATGGCATGCCTATTTAATATTTAATAAAAAAGTGGATTGGGTTTTTAAGTCTCATATTATAAGAAACTCTTTGCTAAGAGTGTGGAGAAAGTATTATAAAAGTGACTTCAAAATACCATTATGGGCTATACCTCGGCATGCCATAGAAGGTATAAGGAAAGGGGTAAATATGGACAAGGTCTCTTACGTACAGTTATTAAGATGGGATGGCCAAGACTGGCAGTTAAAATCTTTGGAAGAATTAACACATGAAAACTTAACTTATTCATGGTTCCAATATAGACAAATAGTGGATAGATGGAAGATGGATTGTAAAATGGGCTGGCTTAGAGAAGATGGAATTTTTTTAAAACAAGTAAGAGATCAAAGGCCAACCCATATTAAGAGAGTTTATGGGGTTTTAGTGGAATTAGATTCAGAACTTGAACTAGTTAAAGATTGTATGATTAAATGGGCACAGAATATTGGTGAAACGATTTCAATGGATACTTGGGAACTTATTTGGATAAGAAATGTTAAATTCACACAAGCGCAAAATTTAAGAGAGAATTTTTATAAGATGTTTTATAGATGGCACCTTGACCCAAAGAAAATGTCCATTATGTACCCTAATCTACAGCCGAAATGCTGGAGATGTGGATATTTGGATGCTACCTATTACCATATTTGGTGGACGTGTAAGCATATAAAAGCTTTTTGGATTAAGATATGGTGGAATATTCAAAGAATTTTTAAAAGGAGGGTAAAATTTACTCCGCAATTATTTTTACTAGGTATTGTTATTGACTGTGATGCTAAGGAGGTTATATTGATGTTAAATTTGATTACAGCCGCTAGGTTGTTAATAGGACAATATTGGAAGAAGGAATCTTTGCCTACTTTACAAGAATGGTTTCATAAAGTTTCGTATTTGGCAGAAATGGCAAAGATTTCGGCTTTCTTAAAGGAGCAATCTCAAGAAAAATTTTTTGCGGTATGGGAAAAATGGATAAATTTTATACAACATAATTTGGATATGGAAAAATATTATTTAGCCTTTTTATAATTTGTAATGATTGTTTTTTCTTTCTTTCTTTCTTCTTTTTCTTTTTTATATATATACATTTTTAATGTATTATTATTCATATATTTTTTTTTTATATATATATATGCTTTATTTTTCGTCTACTTTCTTCTTTCTTCTTTCTCTCTCTCTCTTCTCTTTTTATTTTTTATTTTTTTTTTTTTTTTAGTATATATTATTCATTTTAAAGTTTATGTTATGTATATTATTTCTATATATATTATTACTGTGATTTTTATTATTATTATTAATTATTTTATAAATTGCAAATGTTATTTTTAAAATATTTGTTAAATAATCCTATATTCAGTTCTGGGAAGTCGGGGGGGGGGGTGGGGTGGTTGGGGAGGGGGGGGTGGATTTTTATTTGTAAAACTTTTGAAAAATTTCAATAAAAAAAAAAAAAAAAAAAAAATGTCACTCTTGGCAAGACTGTATTTAAGCATCTTTAAAGACAGAAGTTGGAATTGTGGGAGAGAAAGGGAGATTTAGCGTCGTTTGATAGAAAGGCAATCAAGGAAAAAAGGTGTCTGTCTTCTTCTAACAGACACAATAAGCTTTTATGTCCGTGAAACGGCAGTTGTGAGCTGGCCAAGATGAAATAAAAATTATGGCCTGCGAATCCTGACATTGTTACACAATTATGATGGTAGAAGTCGTGAGGCATGTAATATCATTTGCCCACTACCCAGTCCCTGCAATTGCCATCATTTCTCATCTATGTTTCAGGCACTTTCGGCATTTCCTAGACAAACTGGCAATTACCAGTGAGTTTTTGAACCTCAAGATTGAACTGCCGGTCCTTGGTGCTCTGAGCTTAGTGGGTTTTCTGCAGACATTTCATTACCCAACTAGGTGACGTCATCAGGGCTAGTGAGTGTGGGGTTTGTGGAGAGGAGGAGGAGGAGGAGGAGGAGGAGGAGGATTGTGGGGTCTTTCGTGATCTCTGAGCTTTGTGGTTTTCTTGCAGACTTTTCATTACCCAACTAGGGAACTGTTCTATCCCAGCCTATTGCCGTCCTTGTTAAAGGCACAAGGACCAAACCCCTGTTGATAAAATAGGTTGGAGACTTTAAAACAAAACAAACCCCTTTTAATTTGGGTGACAAACCTGTCAAATAGTCCAAAACACAAACAGCAAAACCCAAGTCCAAATGAAGGAAATAGTCCACAGGAAACACGATGCAAACAGAAGAGTAGTCACAAGCAAGACGAACAGACCAGAATTCCAATTAGTATTTTGCAAACGGTTGCCTTCAGCAACCAGCACCACCCACACCTCCTCTTTTTATACAGCAGTCCCAAGGCGTTGCCTCTCATTGCCTTCTCCTTTTACTCTGGAGTTGCCGTATTGACTGCTGCTGATTTACTCTCACTAATTGACGACGTGTGCGAGCATCAATTAGCAAGTCCATCAGGTGTGAGTCCTCCGAGTCTGACTCATTCTCCTCACACAGCTGAGCTTCATCAGGAACACGACTGGAGGGCCCAGGCTCTGCATCAAACTGTGAGTCCTGTAATTCATCAGAGCCTCCCTCTGCCCCTGATGGCCCTCCTCCACCTCCTCCTCAGATTCCTCAGCTGTTGGGAGCACAGGCTGGCACAGAATCACAACAGGAACATCATCAGTGCTAGAAGGGAGGGGATTTACAGAGAGGAAGAGGAGGAGGAAGAGGAGGAGGAGGAGGGGGAGGAGGAGGACAATGACCATGCAATCTTAAATGCTGTCTGAGCTTGGCTTTTTCATTACCCAACTACATAACAATATCAGTGCTACTGATCAATACATCAGCACTCATGATGTTACCTAGTTGGGTAATGAAATGTCTACAGGAAAACAACCAAGCTCAGAGAGCATCAAGGACCCACAAAGTGGCAGTTCTTACCCTCCAGCCTTGCATGCTGCAATTTCCTGCTATAGTTGTAGCTTATCTTCACCGAGGCATGTTTTCATGACAAATCCTTTTCTTAGGAATTAGAATGCTGCCATCTATGATGTCAACTTACCAAGGAAAGCCCTTACCTTAATAAAAAAAAAATTTTTTTTTTCTGCTACTACTATGGTGTCCTTGGTATTCTATGAGCCTGGTTGTTGTCTTGCGAATGTTTCATTGCCGAACTAGATAACATACAGAAACCGTAGAATCCTCCGGCTAGAAGGGACCTTGAAGGTTTTCTAGTTCAATCCCTGCTTGATCCTTATACCGTCCCAAACAGTTATCCAATCTCTTCTTGAAAACCTCCAGTGATGGAGCATGCACAACTTCTGGAGGCCAGCTGTTCTAGAGATAACTACTTTTTATCCCTTCACTTGCAAATCCCAATAATCTGAGTAGAGTTGGAAGGGACCTTGGAGGTCTTCTAGTCCAACCCACTTGCTAAGACAAATACCATTTCAGATAAATGGCTGTCTAATCTTTGCTTAAAAATCTCCAGTGATTGAGCACCCATAACTTCTAGAATCTAGAGGAAAGCTGTTCCACTGATTAATTGTTCTGTCTGTCAGGAACAAGAAAATAACAGAACAGAGCTGGAAGGGACCTTGGAGGTCTTCTAGTCCAACCCCCTGCTCAAGCAGGAGACTCTATACCAGTGATGGCGAACCTTTTAGAGACCGAGTGCCCAAACTGAAACCCAAAACCCACTTATGCATCATCGGGTGCCGGGTGGATGTAGTCCATTGGCTGGGTGTGGCCCATTGGCTGGGTGTGGCCAATTGGGTGGGCGTGGCTACGGTGGTAATGGCAGACTGGGTGGGACTAAAAAGTTTAATCAACCAATTTCAACTTTGCGACATCTTTTTTTTTTGAAGTTGAAATTGATTGATTGATTGAACCTTTTTTTTCCCCACACGATGGTGGAGGACTAAAGCGAAAAGGTTTTATAAAACCCAGATGAAGGCCTAGGACTGGGGCGATGCCGCACGTGCCCACGTGCCCAAGCGTGTCATAGGTTTGCTACCACGGCTCTATACCATTTCAGACAAAATTCAGACTATACCATCCCTGGTTTACATCCTTGGTGCTTCTCTACATATTTTCCACCTCAGATATTTTGCCCACATTTCAGATCAGGTGTCTTATTCAAGCCTGGGGACTTAAAGCAAAAAAATAGTTAAATTCAAGCTATAGAAGGGAATGATTCTTTCCACAGGAATGGAGCTATCACAAACCGCCATTCGACGCCGATGTAGATTTGAACACAATCGTGACTGCAGGAAAAGTACCGGCCTCCATTACATTTAAAGTTTGCAGATGTTTGTCATCACTCAAGTTGCTGAATGCCAAATTATTTTTAGTCCTGGACTTAGCCTAACACAAACTCTCTTCATGAAAAATATTATTCCTGGCAGCTCTCTATTGTATTGAAGGCCACGCTTAGAATACTGTGTCCAATTATGTTCACCACATTACAAAAAAGATGTTGAGACTTTGGAAAAAGTGCAGAGAAGAGCAACTAAGGTGATGAAAGGCCTGGAGACTAAAACATATGAAGAACAGTTGCAAGAATTGGGTATGGCCAGGTTAGAGAAAAGAGGCTACCATAAAGAAGAGGAAGTCAACCTATTCTCCAAGGCACCTGAAGGCAAGACAAGAAGTAACGGGTGGAAACTAAACAAAGAAACAGCCGACCTAGAACTTTCCTGACAGTGAGAACAATCAATCAGGGGAATAACTTGCCTCCAGAAGTTGTGCGTGCTCCATCAGTGGAGATTTTCAAGAAGAGACTGGATAGCCATTTGTTTGAAATGGTATAGGACGGTGGTTCTCAACCTTTTTAATGCCGCGACCCTCAACCGGTCGTTAGTCGAGGACTACTCAACTGGTGCAGCTCCGTTTGCAGAATGGGACTTTTGGCGGGCTCAGCAGGGCAGAGACAGCCTGGACAATTCCTATTGGCTTTTGAAAGCCAATAGAATTAGACTCTATTCAAGAGAGTCTCTTCTATTGGATTTCAAAAGCCAATAGAATAAAAGGGAGTAGCACAGCTAAGGAAAAGGGGGGGGGGAAATGGCGGACTGCGTTGTTTGGCGACCCCCGTGAAATGGTCGTTCGACCCCAAATGGGGTCCCAACCCACAGGTTGAGAACCACTGGGCTAGAGAGATCTCCTACTTGAACAGGGGGCTGGACTAGAAGACCTCCAAGTTCCCTTCCAGCTGTTCTGTTATTCCTGACAGTGAGAACAATTAATCAGTGCCTCCCAAAGTTGTGGGTGTTCGATCACTGAAGGCTTTTAACAAGAGACTGGACAGCCATTTGTCTGGGATGGTATAGGACAGGGGCCCCCAATCATGGACCGGTACCAGACCGCGGCGTGTCAGCAACCGGTCCGCACAAACAAGAAAAGCCCCATCCGTGGGATACAGGCAACACACAAAACCACGCACTCTCCGGTCCGTAGAAAAAAACTTTCTCCATGGAACCAGTCCCTGGGGCTCAAAAGATTGGGGACCTCTGGTAGAAGACCTCCTAGAAGACCTCCAAGGTCCCTTCCAACTTTGATCTTCTGCATTCTGATAACAAGAGGAACTGATGAATTTAAATTTCTATTCATGGTGATGTGAGGCACTGATTAAAACAAGCTCGGGGGCTGGAGGCAATTGTCCACTTTTGTTCACGAAGACTACCCTGAGCAGAATTTCAAATACATCTATTTTCCTCTTCAATTTTACCCTCCCAGGAGCTTTGCTTAAAACTGTCTGTCACGTGGGGATGGCCTCTGCAGTAATTAGATCACTCTCTGCCTGCCTGCCCTCCAGGGGGATGGATGGAAGATTAATCAAAGGACTGCCCCACTCATTGTCCCAGCTTCACACAAAGCTAGCAGAGAATCTTCAGGGATTTCAGGGCAAGGCCTGTAACCGTATGTTCAGGCTGACATGACGGTGCTCAGAAATGAATTCTGGAGCCTCAAGAGTGATTGTAACATATCGCTTCATTTGCTCATGGGCTACGGAGTAACAAGAACTATTGGGGTTTTTTTAAGAAGGCATGTGAGAGTTCTAAAGAGCACATCGATGTAGATCAGGTTCGATAGAGAAGACCGTCAGCGTCAAAACACTTGGCCAAGGTAATCCACTTTGTAAGATTTAGCATGTCATTTGAAGGCAGCCTTCTTGGATCGTGAATATTTATAGCTCAAGGTTAAACTGGTGAGGTCCTTGGTGCTCTCTGAGCTTGGTTGCTTTCTTGCAGACGTTTCATGAACTAACTTCGTAACATTATCAGTGACAGAGGTCCAACCCCTTGCCCAAGCAGGGGAGCCTATGCCATTTCAGACAAATGGCTGCCCAGTCTCTTCTTAAAAACTTCCAGTGTTGGCGCATTCACCGTTTCTGGAGGCAGGTTGTTCCACTGGTTAACTGTTCTGTGAGCAAATTTCTCCTTAGTTCTAGGTTGCTTCTCTCCTGGATTAGTTTCCATCCCTTGCTTCTTGTCCTGCCTTCAGGCGCTTTGGAAAATAGCTTGACTCCCTCTTCTTTGGGGCAGCCCCTGAGATATTGGAACACTGCTATCATGTCCCCCCTAGTCCTTCTTTTCATTAAACTAGACATACCCAATTCCTGCAACCGTTCATCGTATTTTTTTGCCTCTAGCCCCTTAATCATCTTTGTTGCTCTTCTCTGCCTTCTTTCTATTGTCTCAACATCTTTTTTACACTGTGTTTATCAAAATTGGGTGCGGTATTCCAAGTGTGGACTTTCTACAGCGCTATAAAGTGGTATTAACATTTCACACGATCTTGACTCTATCCCTCTGTTAATGCAGCCTAGAACTATGTTGCCACACACTGCCTGCTCATATTTAAGTGAGCCAGAGAGATCCCTCTCACAGTTACTGCTATTGAGCTACGTAGCTGGTTTTTGGGATGACAAAATTATCAACTAGGCTCATCAGGAATCTATTTGATTTCCCACCTGGTGCAGAGTTGGTCTCCCAGTTGATGTCAAGGTAGTTCAAGTCCCCCATTACTACTCTGGTAATAATTTGTTGATTGTTGGTAACTGCGTATCATAATGAATTGTCACAAGTAGGCAAGAATCTGTCCATACGCAAGGAAAATATGTTGAGGGAGAAAAATGGGTCTAAACCAGTGATGGCGAACCTTTCAGAGACCGAGTGCCCCAAAACTGCCCTCTGTCCCCGCTCAGCCTCCCGCCCTGCCTGCTCCGCCCCTGTCCGCCTCCTGTCCCGCCCCCCGCAGGACCACACACCGCCTCCATGGCCCAGATCGCCCAGGCAGCCCTGCAGTGCCATGGCAGCCACGCCCTCTGCCCACACCCCACAGCATCATCTGCACCCTGCTACCTGGCTATGTCCTTGGCTGTGCTGCTCCGTGCAGGCCACGCCTAGGGGCAACTCTCCTCCAGGGGGGCTGCTGGTAAGGAGGGGGCCACGAGGGGAGGCGGGGCTGGGGCGATGGCGCGCGTGTCCACAGAGAGGGCTCTGAGTGCCGCCTCTGGCACACATGCCGTAGGTTCGTCACCACTGGTCTAAACGTTTTGGTTACATAAATTGAAATCCACAGGTGACAATGGAAGCGTTTATGCTTGGCTCTTGTGCCACAGAAGGATAATTGAACAAAGACTGTATTTCAAGAACCGATCTGGGTCGGTCACCAAGACCAGAGCTTTTATCTTCCGAGCTTTTGGACTTATGCTGAAGCCCATCCTCAGGGAACATCTCTCTAGCAGAGTCTGTGCTTTGGGCTAATCTGTGTGTGGTATTTATATGGTGCCTGATTGTGTGTGGGTTTTTAGTTGTTGATTGGGGGGTTGATAGCTGGTTATTAAGTTGTTGGCTGTTGTTCCCTTGTGCTGCCTAGCCCTCCACTCCTAAGTACCTCGTAAGCTGGTTGTAAATCAGCACTCTTGTGAGGAGCCCGTTTCCCAGGTTTCAATGATTTCCCTGGCTATTTTTGTCCCTGCTCGGCCAACAATCTTAATAGCTGCGAAATTGAAGATGTGTCCTTGTTCATTGTGGGGCTACCAATGAGTCTTGTCTAAGCGCTCACTCGTGTTCTTGCAATCTGGTGGTTAGCTTCCTCCTCATCTGTCCTACATAGTCACAGGACAGCGATCTTTGCAATGCATGACTTGTCCTCACACACGAGTCTGAAAGCTCAGAAAAATAAACCTGTGGTCCCGGTGACTGACCCAGATTGGATCTTGCAACATAGATTCACCTTCATTCAAAAGACTCTGTTTATTCAGTAATGTTTATTCGCAACTATTGCCGACTCTGTTTATTTAGTAATGCAATGAAACATTGATATATTAGATTAAAATGATAATTTTAGAAAATGACTGAGAAGAGACATGGAGAAAAGAGATAATAGAATAACAGAGTTGGAAGGGACCTTGTAGGTCATCTAGTCCAACCCCCCCACCCAAGCAGGAGACCCTACACCATTTCAGACAGATGGCAGTCCAGTCTCTTCTAGTAATGAAGCTCCCATAACTTCTGAAGGCAATCTGTTCCATTGGTTGATTGTTCTTACTGTCAGAAAATTTCTCCTTATCCCTAGGCTGAATCTCTCCTTGATCAGTTTCCATCCCTTGTTCCTTGTCTGGCCTTCAGGTGCTTTGGAAAATAGGTTGACCCCTTGCTCTCTGTGACAGCCCCTCAAATATTGGAAGACTGCTATCATGTCTCCCCTGGTCCTTCTCTTCACTAGACTAGCCATGTGTGGTTCCTATAACCGTTCTTCATATGTTTTAGCCTCCAGTCCCCCAATCACCTTTTTTGCTCTTCTCTAGAGGCTCAACATCCTTTTTATAGTGTGGAGATCAAAACTGGTTGCACTATTCTAGGTGTGGCCTTACTAAGGCTTTATAGAGTGGTATTCTATCTGACATGATCTTGATTGAATCCCTCTGTTAATGCATCTTAGGATTGCATTGGCTTTTTTGGCTGCTGCCACACACCGTTGGCTCATATTTAATTGATCGTCCACTGAGACGCCAAGATCCCTCTCACAGCTACTGCTATTAAGACTGGTTTCACCCAACCTATATGTGTACTTTTGGTTTTTCGTGCCTAAGACTTTACTTTTCTCTACACTGAATTTCATTTTGTTAGATAGAGCCTAGTGTTCAAGTCTGTCAAGATCCATCTGAATCTTGAGCCTATCATAGGGTGTTGGCTATTCCTGCCGGCTTAGTATCATCTGCAAATTTGATGAGTTCCTCTCCTGTAGATATCAGTAGTAGTGTCCACACATACAAAGAGGACAGGGTAGGGTTTTGATCTCTCTACTGCAATTGTCTGGAAATTGATTAAAAAGAATTCAGCTGCCATAACAATGTAGAACTAATAATATCGTTTAGCTTAATCTCCAAAATGCGTCCAATGGATTGTACTTAAAAGGTCAGACTTGAATATGTATCAGCCATTTGTCCGAAATGGTGTAGGGTTTCCTGCCCGAGCAGGGGGTTGGACTAGATGACCTCCAAGGTCCCTTCCAACTTTACTATTATTATTATTATATTATTATTATATATTGCTTATCCAATTATTTTTGTTAAGTTGGAAGCTGTGAGGCTTATTCCTGAGTTTATTTACTTGGGAGAGAGAAAGATCTGTGCATAAACAATCTAATTCAGTTTTCTTTCTTTTTTCTGGTCTATATTCAGAGAGTTAGACCACAAAGCCAAACATACTTGAAGAAAAAAAAATCCATAGAGATTGTTGTGGTGACTTGAAAGAAAAAGCACACTTAAAATTTAAATAGTTTACCCTTCTCCTTGTAGTTGATTTTGAAGGTCGAAGTCCAATTTGACTCTAGAGAGAAGACAAAATAAAATCATAATTATTTTTCGCACGAGATCAGCGATCACCAAAATGGCGAGGTCTGCTAAAGCTCACAATTCATTCTACGGAAATATTCCTAAAGTATTTCATTGTATTATTTACTCCCAGCTCACCTCAACCAATACTTTTCTGGTAGCAATAAGCAGGGCTGATGTGTGGAAAGCAGAACAGGCAGTCCTCGAGTTACAACCACAAATGAGGCTGAAGTTTCTGTTGCTAATTGAGATATTTATTAAATGAATTTTGCCCCATTTTATGAACTTTCTTGCCATCATTATCCAGTGAATCACTGCGTACACACGCACTCCCCCCACTCACGCTAGCACCCGCAGCCCTATTTGCTCATGCACACGGGTGTGAATGGGTCCGCTAGCACCGGGCAGGTATGCACGGCCCATTTACAGATGCGGGAACGGGGCCGTTAGTGCTGCGCTGGTGTGCCTGTCTGCATGTGCGCGCGTGCACCAATTTAGAAGCCGCTCTCCTTCCCTCCGGCCCGCAAGCCTAGAAAGGTTGGAGATATGTGTTCTAATCCAACCGTATGCTAAGGCAGGAGAAACTATACCAGTGATGGCGAACCTTTTAGAGACTGAATACCCAAACTGCAACCCAAAACCCACTTATTTATCGCCAGGTGCCAGGTGGGCATCGCCCACTGGGTGGACGTGGCTGTGGTGGTCATGGCAGACTGGGTGGGTATGGCCAAGGTGGGCTTGATCACCTCAATGTTGCTCATTGGGAGGGACACCTGTGGGGGCTGGGCAGGGTTGGGGGAGATTCAGGGGGTCTCTGGCAGGTGGGGTAGTGGGCAGGAGGCTTGTCCTACGGGGTGAGGCAAGGCAAGGCGAGGCAGGGCGGGGGTGTCATTGTCGCAGGACAAGGCGAGGCAGGGACTGGGGCAGCTGCTGCCTGACACCATCAGCCCCTGCACACAGAGGCCAGCGAGCGCATGGGATGCATCTAGCCATGTGGGATGTCGGCAAGTTAGCGGGCAGCTGGTTGAAGAGGGACAGCTGGTTGAAGAGAGACGGTTGCCATCTCCAGGGCATGGCAAGCATGCCCACAGAGAGGGTTCTGAGTGCCGCCTCTGGCATGCATGCCATAGGTTCGCCACCACTGAACTATACCATTTCAGATTGGAGGGCTGTCCACAAAATAAAAAAGCAATTTCAGAGTTGCAACTATTTATACGCGTGAACTAAAGCACTTCTTGGACTTAGGTTGCGGAAGGAAAATATTTCTTGGAATATCTGCAAGTCAGCCATACAATTGGCTCTGTAAACTTCATCTATTTCTATTTATACCCTGTCTTTATTCTGAAGAGCGAACAGCATTTAAAGCACAGAGCAGGGCTGCCCATAAAATATGCATAGAACTGTACCATAAAAGTATTACTTATAGGCTTGAGAGATTAAAAAAAAACTATCTATAAAAACCTGTTTCTGAAATATACTGCCCGCTTGTTAGCTAATTACAGGCTTTGGATTAATAATGCATTCACACAATTCTTCCTACGGAAATGCATTAAGGAGGGATTTGGTGGTGACGAGGCCTCTGGGAATCACTGGGAAGAACTGCCCTCGTAGCACAGAAAAAGTAGGCAAAACAAGAGAGATTTTATGTCAGAAGAAGGTAAGACGATCCTGGGAGAACAAAGCAGATAGAATAACTCTGGCATTACAGGATGAAAAGCTAAATTACGGTTAAAACAGAGAAACAAAATAAACATAAGGTTTTGCTTTTTTCCCCCCAAGTAGCACAACGGACAAGCTTCACATTTACTCCTGAACCCCATAAAGGCCAGTGACAATGGGAGCAGGAGAACGGATCATCTTTGAGTACAGATAGTCCTCGCCTTATGACCACAATTGAGCCCATTTCTGCTGCTAAGTGAGACATTTTGTTAAGTGAGCTTTGCCTCTCTTTATGACCTTTCTTGCAACAGTTGTTAAGCGAATCACTGCACTGTGCGTGCATGCAGGGAAATGTGCACGCACGTGGCCCATGTGCACATGCGCAAATGGGCATGTGCACAATGGTGGCGCTAGTGTGCATGCTCAGGCGCAAATGGGCTGCGTGCATCCATGGCATGTGCGCTGATGCCCATGTGCATGTGCAAATGGGCCATGCCCACCCACAGTACATGTGCTAGCACATCGCAAACACAAACAGGCCGCCTGTGCCTGCGTGATGTTGGCGGTGGTGCTAGTGTCCCCGTGCATATGCAAATGAGACCGCTAGTACCAGCATAGCTGTGCTGTTGCGAGTGGGGCAGGGCTCACCAGCTATTCCCAGGGCCCGGTGGCCAACAGCTGCGTCCCGGTACCGGGCCGTGGACCATAGGTTGGGGACCCCTGCTCTAGAGGCTTGATGGCTCAAATGAGGCTGGTCAATTCAGGAACACATTCCAAACCCAGTATGTTCAAACTGTATACAAGTAGTCCTCGACTTATGACCACAATTTCAGTTGCTAAGCGAGACAGTTGCTAAGTGAGTTTTGCTCCATTTTACGACCTTGCTTGCCACACTTGTTCAGCGGATCACTGCAGTCGTTAAGATAGTCACACGGTTGTTAAGTGAATCTGGCTTCCCCCTTTGCTTGTCAGCAGGTCGCAAAAGGGATCCCGTGACCTTTTACCATTTTTTTTAACCATGGTTGTTAAGTGAATCACTGCAGTTATGAATGAGTCATTAGGCGAATCCGGCTTCCCCTTCCGGCTGGGAAGGTCACCAATGGTGATCACGTGACCCTGGGACAGTGCAACCATCATCAATACGAGTCAGTTGCCAAGCCCCCTAATTTTGATCACATAAAGCAGTGGTTCTCAACCTTTTTATACCGGCGACCCCGGTCATAAGCACGCACCGCGCATGCGCGGCGGCGCCCCATGCACGGCGCACATGCGGCGCCCCATGCACGGTGGCGCCCCCATGTGTGGCGCACATGCGCGGCACCACCATGAGCAGTGCTCATGCGTGGCGGCGCCCCCATGTGCGGCGTGCATGCGCAGCGGCGACCCATGCGCAGCACGCGTGTGCGGGGCATCCCCATGTGTGGCACGCATGCGTGGTGCCACCCCATGGATGCATGCGCGGCATGGCGCATATGCGCAGTGCCGCCCCATGCGCCGGCTGAGGAAAAAATGGCGGATCGCGTTGTTTGGCGACCCCCGTGAAATGGTCGTTCGACCCCAAATGGGGTCGCGACTCACAGGTTGAGAACCGCTGACATAAAGGTTTGTAAGTTGTGGACGACCTGTATAAAATGTTTTTTTTCTTTTTTTTAAGGGGTCTTCTTGCCTCATGTCTTCTTACTTATGCATAAATAAATATTAATCTCCCTTTCTGGCTCAGATCCTATTTTGGCTAAGAATCTTGCTGTGGTTTATTGCTAACATCACTTCTGCTTCTTTAACAGGCGTGGCAAAATGCTCTTGGTGGCATCATGCTACAGGCAGTCCTGTGGACTTACGAGCTCAACATTTCTGCTGTTAATCGAATTTTGTCCCATTTTACGACCTTTCTTGCCACCGTTGTTAAGCGAATCACTGCGGTTGGTAAGTTAATCTGGTTGTCCAGTGAATATGGCCTCCCCGTTGGCTTGGCTTATCAGAAGCTTACAAAAAGGGATCACTTGGCTTTGTGACACTGCGACGGTCATAAGTATGAACCAGCTGCGAAGCATCTGAATTTCGATCACACGATCATGGTGATGCTACCAAAGTCGTAATGATGAAAAATGGTCATAACTCACTTTTTTCAGTGCCGTTGTAACTTTGAATGGTCACTAAATGAACTGTTGTATGTTGAGGACTACCTATAGCAGTAGCTGCAAATTGAGGTACTGCTGCCCCTAAAGACATGGACTGACCTACAGCTTGACCAATGGTCTGAAGTACCAGTAATTGCAGTGCAAAGGAACAGCCGGTCCAGCTATCCTCCGTTGTGACTTACAGTAAGAAGTGATGGTTAGAAACTCTTTGGAAGACTGCCAGGATCCAGCTGGACTTGAAGATGGGCAGAAGTGAAAAGTGGTCCAACCTGCCAGTGACTCTCGAACCGCAGATGTCCTTAAAGGCATCCCCTGCCAGGCCATTCCTTTCCTTGTGAACAACTCATTTTCAATGAGGGTTCTGGTCACCCTTCATAGCTTTAGGCAGGTTAGACAGGACGCCCAGTGAAAGAATATTGCATTTTTGTTCCATTGCTGTGCCTCCTTACAGGCGGCAGCACAGAGATTGACTGACGCTCCAAGAGGTACTGCTGATTCTAGTGGAAAGGGGGCCACCAGGAAAGCCCAGCCTGATTTAAACCAGATATGGAATCACCAAAAGGAGGAGGATGAGCATTGAAAGACACAGACATTAGTTGATAAGTTATTAAGTATGGATATCTATTTAGAGGAATTTTACCTATTCATCAAATTTTAGTTACGTGATTATAATTAATTTTATCTTTACAACTGTTTAGTATTATATAAATTATGTTTATTCAATAGTTGGTAGCTTGTTTGTTAAAGCTTGGGATTATTATGGGGGATTACCCTATTACTGTACCTACCCTTATCCTACCCCAAATTCCTCTTCCCATTCCCCCTATACTTGTATTGATCCTACCCTTTCCTTACCTATATAAAATCTAATAAAATATTTATTAAAAAAAGAAAAAAAAGAAAGACACAAAGTCAACAGTGAAATGGGCAGCCTATAAATTTAGTAAATATCATACAGTTAATACTGTAAGCCTCCCAAAATTACTCTGTGGTCAGATGGGTGGTCAATAAATTTTATGATAGATAGATAGATAGATAGATAGATAGATAGATAGATAGATAGATAGATAATAGATTAGATAATGGATAGATAGATGATAGATATAGATAATGATAGATATAGATAGATAGATGATAAATACAGATGATAAATGGATAGATGATAGAGATAGATAGACAGACAGACAAATAGATAAATGGATAGATGATATAGATAGATGATAGATAGATAGATAGATAGATAGATAGATAGATAGACAGACAGACAGAGACACAGAGAGACAGATGATAGATAAATGGATAGATAGATAGATAGATAGATAGATAGATAGATATAGATATTATAGATAGATGATAGATAAATGGATAGATGGATGATAGAGATAGATGATAAATACAGATAAATGGATAGATGATAGATAGATAGATAGATAGATAGATAGATAGATAGATAGATAGATAGATAGATAGACAGACAGACAGACAGACAGACAGACAGACAGATTTTTCCTGGGGTCTGATTTTGGGGCACAAGATGCTTTTAAGGCTCGAGGGTTTTATGTGGCCGTTCATTCCATTCTGGAGGCAGAGAAGCCGCGGCTCCATTGGAGAAACCTTTGGTGCGCCAACAGGGTGACATCACCAGGTGGCGCGATGGCGTCACGGAGACGTCACGCCACCCCCCCCCACCACCCCCGTCCCCTACCTGCTTGCGCTGGTAGAGATGCTTCCCGGGCATGTTGAGAGCAGCGCCGCCGCCTCCGCCGCGGCCGTCCTTTTTCCACCCTGCTCGTCAGCTGCCGGAAGTTGACTCCGGCATCCCTGGCAACCAACCGGAAGCGACCATAGAGGCAGCTGCTGGGGGCGAGAAGGGCCCTCGAGCTAAGGCATAGCGCTGCGATCTTTCCCTCACTTTCTCTCCCTCGTCTTTTTTTTGTTTGTTTGTTTGTTTCCCTTCTCCAGCGAGGATTTCGGGCCATGAAGAGCCCTCTTGAGTGGGTTGAGGAAGTGGCGGGGCGGGGGGGGGGAACAAAATGAACCGCATCCTGAGGAGATCCACCCGTGAGGAGGGAGGTCTCCCCGCCCCCTCATGACTATGCAAATGAGGTAGGCCGGGCGCTGCTTCGACAGCCGGGTGCTGCGCAGGCGCGCTGTGCTCCCTCTCCCCTCCCTCCGGGCTGCGTCGGCGCGTGCGCAGTGGTCCGAACGAGCTGGGCGGCCGGGGCAGGGCGGGGGCTGAGTCACGGCGGCGGACGGCTCTAGCGGCGGGATGAGGCGGGCGGCGACGGGCGATCCCCGGCCTCAGTGAGGCTGCCGAGGCCTTCCTCCCGGTCCCCCCTCCTTCTCTTCGGCCCGCCGGCACCATGATGGAGGAGATCGACCGCTTCCAGGTGCCCGCCGTGCGCGCCGAGATGCAACCGTTGGTGAGTGACGGGGGGAGGGGAGAAAAAGCCGAACCCCCCCTGAACTCCCCCCCCGCTGCCTCCCCTCCCTCCCTCCCCCCCGCCAGGCGCCCCCGGTTGGGCAGGACCCGCCAGTGCAGCTCCGGCGGGAGGGGGAGGCTGATGACGTCATCCTCTCCTCCCCGCGGGTCTCCCTCGCTCTCCCCCCTCCCTTCCCGGGGAGCTGTCCGCCGCCCTGGTGCTGAACGCGGCTCCGCTCCGCCGACGGGCAGCGCGCAGCAGCTGAGTGGCTTTCCCGGGGGGGGGGGAAGTGGGGGTTCGGATCCCCTTCTCTCCGCCTCACCTCCTCCTTCCCACCCCCAGCCTCGCCCGTTTGCACCCGCGTTTGCACCCGCTGCCCTCCTCTTCCCCGCCCGGCCCGGGGTTGAAACGGCAGGGCTCATTCTCTGCCCGCCTTGCCTGGGCATCGAAAGGAGGGCTTGGTGGAGACCGGTTCAAGATGCAGAAGCCAAACCGGTTGGGTTGAATCCCGGATGGAGGAGCGGTGGGCTGCTTTCCAGGCCAGGGTGATCGTTCCCATCAATCAGAATAGAGCTGAAAGGGATCTTGGAGGTCTTCTAGTCCAACCCCCTGCTCATGCAGGAGACCCTATACCAGGGGTAGGCAGCCTTGGCTCTTTTATGACTCATGGATTTCAACTCCCAGAATTTCTGAGCCAGCCATGCTGGCTTAGGAATTCTGGGAGTTGAAAGTCCACGAGTCATAAAAGAGCCAACGAGTCATAAAAGAGCCAACGTTGCTTATCCCTGCCCTATACCAATGGCTGTCAGGCTCTTTTTGAAAGCCTCCAGTGATGGAGCACCCATAACTTCTGGTGGCAAGCCATTCCACTGGTTAATTGTTCTCACTGTCAGGAAGTTTCTCCTTAATTCCAGATTTCTTCTCTCCTTGGTTAGTTTCCCTCCAGTACCTCTTGCCTTGCCTTCTGTGTCTTGTCTTATTTCTTGTCTTGCCGTGCTAGGGACACTGTCGCCAATGCAGCCCATCACAACCCTTGATGATGTTACCTAGGTTGGTAATGCCATGTGTGCAAGAAAACATTAGTACCACTATACACAGGTAACCCTCGACTTACAACATTTCATTTAGGGACCGTTCAAAGTTACAACTGCACTGGCAAAAGTGGCTTAGGACCCTTTCCCCCCATTGCAGTATCCTCATTCATGGTCACATGATCAAAATCCGGATGCTTGGCAACTGGCTCATATTTATGAGGGTTGCAGCATCCTGGGGTCATGTGATCTCCTTTTGCGACCTTCGGACAAGCAAAGTCAAGGGGGAACCCGGATTCGTTTAACAGCCGTGGCAAGAAAGGTCATAAAGTGGGGCAAAGCTCACTTAGCTGTCTCACTTCGCGAGAGAAATTTGGGACTCGATTGTGGTCGTAAGTTGAGAGTTACTTGGAAAAGGCGTATTTCCTCATAAAGTTCCTTGTCTCCCCCCTCCTTCTTCCGTGGGAAGTTCTCTGCTCTTCGCAAGGCAGCGAGGTCTTTTAAACACGGGGGGGGCGCGGAATTCTGTCCTTGTCTTTTCTCTGCATTATGGATCACATTTTCCTGCCTTGCAAGGATTTCCCAGCAAGGTGCTGCTTCTCCTCTCTTCAGAGTGCAAACCATTGACTGATGTGTTTGCATTTATTTATTAAATTTGTCTGCTGCCCGTCTGGCTCTTCCAGATGACTCTTCAAGATTTGGGCATAGCAGGAGAAGCCATAAAAATAAAAAAGTTGGAAGGGACCTTGGAGGTCATCTAGTCCAACCCCCTGCTCAGGCAGGAAACCCTATACCATTTGTGATAAATGACTGTCCAGTCTCTTAAAAAATTCCAGTGTTGGAGCATTCACCGCTCCTGGAGGCAGGTTGTTCCACTGGTTAATTGTTCTCACTGTCAGGAAGTTTCTCCTTAGTTCCAGGTTGCTTCTCTCTTTGATTAGTTTCCATTCGTTGCTTCTTGTCCTGCCTTCAGGCGCTTTGGAGAATAGCTTGACTCCCTCTTCTTTAGGGCAACCCCTGAGATATTGGTGGCGCAGCAGTTAGGGTGCAGTACTGCAGGCCACTTTAGCTGACTGTGTTCAGCAGGTCAGCGGTTCAAATCTCACCGGCTCAAAGTTGACTCAGCCTTCCATCCTTCCGGGGTAGGTAAAATGAGGACCCAGATTGTTGGGGGCAATGTAAATATATATATATATATACATTGCTTACTGGTGTATACCGCTTAGAGAGTGCTCGCACTTAAAGCGGTATATAAGTCTCATAAATAAATAAAATAAATAAATTGGAACACGGCTATCCTGTCCCCCCCCCCATCCTTCTCTTCATTAAACTACACATACCCAATTCCAGCAACTGTTCCTTGTACGTTTTAGCTTCCATTAGATTGGGGTCTTTCTCCCTGTAGCATTCAGATAGTCCTCCACTTATAACTATTAGTTTAATGACTGTAATTATAACAGCACAGGGGGAAAAAAAGACTTACGACCATTTTTCCCACTTACAACTGTTGTCTCAGCCTCACGGTCACGTGACCAAAATTCAGGCGCTTGGCAACTGGCATGTATCTATGGCAGTTGCATGTCCAGGTATCATGTAGTCGCCATTTGCAACCTTCCCAGCCAGCTTCCAACAAGCGAAGTCAATGAGGGAAGGCGGAGTCGCTTAATGACCGCATGATTCGCTTAGGAACCGCAGTTATTTGCTTAGGAACTGCAGCACCAAGGTTGTAAAATGGGGCAAAACAGTCACTGCCTTGCTTAGCAACGGAAATTTGGGTTCAACTGTTGTAAATCGAGGGATACTGTTTGTGTCTGTTTCTATGGGGATGAGTGGCAGTTTCTAATCCGGCTTTGTGTCAGATGACAAAGGAGGGGTTTTTCTCTCTTGCCGGTATACTAGTTGTGCCAGATGTTTTGGGAAGGAAAGAGCTGTCCAGCTTGTTCTTTATTTTGCATGTTTGTGTGTATATATAAGTACAGGCAATCCTTGACTTATTGGCCACAATGAATCCCAAACTTTCTGTTGCTAAGTGAGACAGATGTTAAGGGAATTTGGCCCCATTTTACAACCTTTCTTACCTCAGTTGTTAAGTGAATCCCTGCAGTTGTTAAGTTAGTCACACAGTTGTTAAGTGAATCTTGGGCTCCCCATTGACATTGCTTATCAGAAGGTCACAAGGGGATCGCATGATTTATGACACTGCAACCGTCATAAATATGGGCCAATTGCCAGGTGTCTGAATGTTGATCACATCACCCAGGGGGTGCTACAGTGGTTGTGTGAAAAATGGTCATGTCATTTTTTTCAGTGCCATTGAACTTTCAGCCGTCACTAAACGAACTGTTTTAAGTCGAGGACTACCTGTACTTCTATATCAGTGGTTCTCAACCTGTGGGTCGGGACCCCATTTGGGGTCGAACGACCATTTCACAGAGGTCACCAAACAACGCAGTCCGCCATTTTTTCCCCTTTTCCTTAGCTGTGCTACTCCCTTTTATTCTATTGGCTTTTGAAAGCCAATAGAATAGACTCTCTTGAATAAAGTCTAATTCTATTGGCTTTCAAAAGCCAATAGGAATTGTCCAGGCTGTCTCTGCCCTGCTGAGCCCGCCAAAAGTCCCATTCTGCCAACAGTGCTGCACCGGTTGAGTAGTCCTCGACTTATGACCGGTTGAGTAGTCCTCGACTTACGACCGGTTGGGGGTCGCAGCATTAAAAAGGTTGAGAACCACTGGTCTATACTGATCCTACTTAGACATTGAGTTTTTTGAGTAACTTCTCAAGTCTGGCAATATTTCTTATTTATCTCTTATTATGGTGATCGAATGTTTGCATTGTTTTCGGATTTTATTGTATTGCCATATATACCATCCTGGAAACTGATATGATGCAATGGGGGTGGCCGAGAAATATTTTAAATAAAGAATAATCACTTATGAATAGCACAATAAAGGTGGGTGTTTGCTCTGTTTCCCCCTCTTGAATGTTTTTGATATCAATTTAACTGCAGATCATGGTAACCAGTAAAACCAGTGAAGCATCAAAAGTGTCTTTATGACTTAACCATACTCCCTTATCCTTGTTTAAATATGTGGATCTAAGCCTGTAATGAAGGCTTAGTAATAAAAATCATAGCCAGATTATTCCAATAGCAGTGATTACCTTATTATAATAAAAATTTCCGTACCGTAATGTTAAGAATTTCAATATTCCGATGGTTAATTTTTGAGGCCTGGGGAAAAATTAGCTCACAAGTGGAATTTGACTCCCATATTTAGCAGCATGGCTGAAAATTGCCCAACTTTTCATTCTGAAACAACTTTGCTGCTTAAAATCTGCTTCAGTATTTGTTTTAATGATGATACTCTATTTTATCATTTTGACCTTGAGTTGATATATTTTATAGTAAATATATAAAGTATATATTACCATGTTTTGAAAGTTGCTCTGTGTTTATAGAGAGAAGCAACCTAGGCTCTTTGTAACATCAAATGATTAATGAAAATTAAAAACTACAACTAAAATTAGAGAAAGAAACTGACGGCAAAAAAAATGACAAACAGGCATACCAGACTGCAGAAGATAAGCTACAAAGCAAAAAAAACACTAATTATTGTTGACTGGAAACCTTGCTTGGTCTTCTTGTTATTTCTGGCAGATGTTGCTTTCATATTTTGCAATGATTTATTGCAAGTCTGAAAGCTTATTTAAGAGAACCTACACTATGGATTTTGGGCAGTAGATTCCATTCTTGAACAGTGTCCAAACTGTTTTATCAGTTATTCCGTTTGAGCTTCTGTTTTCTCTCGGGGTGATTTGATTTGATTTATAATACAGTATATAGCTTCCTTCCTTCCTTCCTTCCTTCCTTCCTTCCTTCCTTCCTTCCTTCCTTCCTTCCTTCCTTCCTTCCTCCCTCCCTCTCCCCTTCTTCCTTCCTTCCCTCCTTCCTTCTATTGGTCCTTTTTTTCCTTCCTTCCTTCTTTCCTTCCTTTCACCCTCCCTCCTTTCTTTCTTTCTTTCTTCCTTCCTTCCTTTCTTCCTTCTGTCCTTCCCTTCCTCCCTCCCTCTCCTTCCCTTCTTCCTTCTTTCTCTCCTTCCTTCCTTCTGTTGCTCCTTCTTTTCCTCCCTCCTTTCTTTCTTTCTTTCTTTCTTTCTTTCTTTCTTTCTTTCTTTCTTTCTTTCTTTCTGATTTTCATTCTTTCTGATGGCTTCTGGAAAGAGTACAGTAGCACCTTGGTACTCAAAAGCTTTGAAACTCATTGAATTGGATACTCAACACATTTTGACCGGAACATTTTGTCCCAGTACTCATCATTTGTTTGGTTTTCAACCTACAAGCCAGAACTTGTCGATGTCTGCTGCCTTGTGTCAATCACTACCTTATTCTTGATGGGAAAAATTTCTTTGATACTCATCATTTTTGATACTTGTCACACTTCCCAGCCCCAATTAGCAATGACTATTGAGGTGCTACTGTATTCTCAGTCTCTAGATAGCAACCTCTGGTTTTTAATGCCTTCGCTTGCATGCTCCTATCTTCAGTCCTGGATGTTCAAGGTCAGATTGACTCAGAGAAGGTTGAAGGAGAGCTTCTTTCTAACGTTGTCCTCATGTGTCAAATAAAAGCCCATCGTGTCAAGATGCCTGGGAATTTTAATGTAACCTGTCTAAAGGGATATCATTGAGGGATGCCAGTGTTAAGTAAAATGAAAGGAATCGTGGGTGCCCATCTAAAATATATTAATATCTAATACCTCATTTACTTGTTCCTATGCATAATGTGTCCTTTGTAGCCTTTCCCCTCTAGCAATCAGCTTAAAAGAAAAACTTGCAGAGCTCATTAACAGATTTCCCTTTTGTAAACAGGAAGCAGCAGAAATCCTGACTTCTCCAAGGACAAGAAATATCTCAAGGGGAAAATGGAGGCTATCAAGATTTGATTTGCTATGCCCATTTTCTCAAATAAGCAGATATAGAAATGAAGATGTCGTGCTTGCTCTTAGCAAGACTTTATGATATTTCTGAATTCAGAATAACAGAGTTGGAAGTGACCTTGGAGGTCTTCTAGTCCAACACCCCTACTTAAGCAAGGGACCCTATGCCAGTCTGAACAAATGGCTGTCCAATTTTTTTTCTTGGGAACCCTCCAGCAATGGAGCATCCACAACTTCTGGAGGAAAGCTGTTCCACTGGTTAATTGTTTTCACAGTCAATTTCACTGTCAACATTTCTCACTTCTAGGTTGCTTCTCTGGTTGATTAGTTTCCATTCTTTGCTTCTTGTCCTGCCTTCTGGGTGCTTTGGAGAATAGGTTGACCCCCCACCTTCTTTGTGGCAGCCCCTCCAATATTAGAACACTGCTATCATGTCACCCGTAGTCCTTCTTTTCTAGCCATACCCAGTTCCTGCAACTGTTCTTCATATGTTTTGGTCTGCAACTCCCTAAAATCATCTTTGCTGTTCTTGGCACTGTTGCCCAATGTCTCTACATTTTTTGGGGGGGGGGGTATCATCACAATCAAAACTGGATGCAATATTCCAAGGCTTACCAAGGCATTATAAAGCAGTACCTAATACTGCTCTA
Organism: Crotalus tigris; assembly: GCF_016545835.1. Taxonomy (NCBI): domain Eukaryota; kingdom Metazoa; phylum Chordata; class Lepidosauria; order Squamata; family Viperidae; genus Crotalus; species Crotalus tigris. The sequence goes on along the minus strand of NW_024097145.1, from coordinate 92,345 downwards.
TATCTCCTGGGATTGAGGAGAAACTTCATAGTGGGGTGCTGGCTCGGTTTGGGTAATATGGTTTAATTGCCCTCTCTTCTCTCTTGCTTACAAGACACTCCAATTGCTTTGGTTCCCCACCTTGCAGCCAGCTGGAGCAGAACAATCAGCACTTATTCTCAGCATAGGGTGTCTTACAAAGGAGGTGGCAGGTGGTAGGCAATTTGCTTTACGGATGTGGAGATCCAAAATCAGCTGGATTGCAGGATAAAGTGGAAAACGCTTGCTGCGCCACGGAAAACTGAGCTTTTGGGGGGAGGAAATCATTTTGCAGGCTGCTTTGGAACCATCTCCCCCTTTAAGGAATAGAATAGAATAGAATAGAATAGAATAGAATAGAATAGAATAGAATAGAATAGAATAGAATAGAATAGAATAGAATAGAATAGAAATCGGAATCGGAATCGGAAAATCAGAATCAGAATAGAAAATATGGAATGGGATAGGATAGGACAGGACAGGACAGGATAGAACAGAACAGAACAGAATAGAGTAGAATAGAATAGATGGAACAGAAAGAAAAGGGAATGGAGTGGAGCAGAAGAGAACAGAACAGAAAGAAGAGGGAATGGAATGGAGAATAGAATAGAACAGAATAGAATAGAATAGAATAGAAGGAATGGAGTAGAATACAATACAATATAATACAATAAACTTTATTTTATTTTTAGTCATTGTATTTATTACAACAGTCACAGTGATTCCAGGCATCTTACAGCAATAAGACCCCACTATAGAAACTAATAATCCCCACCCCCTGGTAATAACAACCAATCCCCATCCCCCTGGGGTCCCCAGGCCTCAGGCAAAATCACATCCCTAGGGCCTTTCCAAGGAGTATCAAGATGGGGCCAGTCTTATATCCGCAGGAATGATGGTCCACAGGGAGGGAGCCACCACAGAGAAGGCCAGATGGACCACTTGAGAAGAGGGGAGCCATAACCTTCCCTGTCTTCCCATTCTGGTGGGTCGAGTAGAGATGACTTAAAAATGACGGTCCTTCAAATAACTGGAAGGGAGCCCCCCACGGAGAAGGCCCTTCTTCTTGGTCCCACCAGAGGGACATCCCCAGGAGAAGGGACCCGTAACATCTCCTGCCTCCCTGCTCTGGTGGGTCAGGTGGACATAACTGAGAAAATTCAGCTTTTCAAATGACAGGGCGGGAGCCACCACGGAGAAGGCCCTTCTTCCTGGTCCCACCAGATGGATTTCCTTGAGAAAGAGAACTTGTAGCATATGCTGTCTCCCTGTTCTGGTGGGTCGGGTTAATCAACTGTTCAGTCACAGAGTTGGATGAGACCGTCAGCTGCATGTAGTCCCAACTGCCTGCTCAGGACAGGATTCATTAATTAACACATTTGAGATAAAGACATCTTACCTCCAGGAAATCCCTTCTCAGCGGGAATCTCCCTCCCTATAGTTTCAAGCTATTACTTCAGAGGAGAAGGCTACAGCCACTTTTGTAGGACAGTTATTTTGATATCTGCTATCCTATTTCCCTGCCATCACCCTGCCAACAAAAGTGCGTATAAAAGAGCCAAGGTGGCGCAGCAGTTAGAGTGCAGTACTGCAGGCCACTTTAGCTGACTGTGTTCAGCAGGTCAGCGGTTCAAATCTCACCGGCTCAAGGTTGACTCAGCCTTCCATCCTTCCGGGGTAGGTAAAATGAGGACCCAGATTGTTGGGGGCAATGTAATATATATATATATATATATATATATATATATATATATATATATATATATATATATATATATATATACACACATACATACATACATACATACACACATTGCTTACTGGTGTACACCGCTTAGAGACTGCTTGCACTTAAAGCGGTATATAAGTCTCATAAATAAATAAATAAATAAATAAGTATAGTCAAGGCCATGGTTTTCCCAGTTGCAACGTATGGCTGTGAAAGTTGGACCATAAGAAAGGCTGAGCGCCAAAGAACGGAGGCCTTTGAACCATGGTGCTGGAGAAGACTCCTGCGGGTCCCCTGGACTGCAAGGCGATCCAGCCGGTTGGTCCTAGAGGAGATCAACCCTGACTGCTCCTTAGAAGGCAAGATCCTGAAGTTGAAACTCAAGTACTTTGGCCACCTAATGAGAAGGAAGGACTCACTGGAGAAGAGCCTAATGCTGGGGAAGATCGAGGGCAAGAGAAGAAGGGGACGACAGAGAATGAGGGGGCTGGATGGAGTCACTGAAGCAGTAGGCATGAGCTTAAATAGACTCCAGAAGATGGTAGAGGACAGGAAGGCCTGGAGGAACGTTGTCCATGGGGCCGTGATGGGTCAGACACGACTTCGCAACTAACAACAACGACAACATCCTATTTCCCTCAATCTTCTCTTCTGCAGGCTAAACACTCCTCATAGTTCATGGGTTCCGGGCCCCTCCTCAGTCGCATAGCTTCCTTTCCAGTCTTTTGTCCCTTCTTCCCAAAATGCATTAAGGAGCAGGAACAGAGCTGTCTCTGGAGCGTCAGGAGTTTAATGGCACCCGGTTTCTGCTCTCATGCTTCTCAGGAACTGCGCTATAGAGGTAGTCCTCAACTTACAACCGTTCTTTTAGTGACCGTTCGAAGTTACAATGGCACTAAAAAAAAAAGACAGGACCATTTTTCACACTTAACGACCGTTTGCAGCATCCCGATGGTCACGTGATCAAAATTCAGACATTCAGCAACTGACTCATCTTTATGACCGTTGCGGTGTCCCGGGGCGATGTGATCCCCTTTTATGACTTTCTGACAAGCAATTCAAGGGGGAAGCTAGATTCACTTAAACAACTGCGTCACTAACTTAACAACTGTACTGATTCACGTAAGAACCACGGCAAAGTGGGACAAAATTCATTTGACAAATGTCTCACTTAGCAACGGAAATTTTGAGCTGAACATCTCACTTAGCAACGGGAATTTTGTGGTCGTAAGTTGGGGACTTCCTGTATCTCCTTATGCCTGGTTTGTGTTCAGCAGTGTACCCAGTCTTGAAGTTATCAAAACCTTTGGAGAAACTATCTGCAACCTTTGCAATTGCATAAACTATCAAAAATAATCATAAACCTGTGACAGTTAGATGTGATTCATGCCAGGCTACATTTTCAGGTAATTGGAATGCTAAGAATAAATCTAGTCTACTTTAAAAAAAAAACAACGATAAGAATTGTTAGGAAGGAGATTTGGGCAAGATGTGGCTTCAGGGATAGGATATATAAAGCAGAATCAATGCAATGAACTAATCAAGGCATTCCTAGTTGTCTCCCTTTTCATGTTGATTGAACATGGGAGGAAGGAAGGAAGGAAGGAAGGAAGATGGAAGAAAAAAAGAAAAGGAAGGAAGAGAAAAAAGGAAGGATGAGAAGAAGGAAAAGAGAGGAAGCGAGAAAGAAGGAAGGAAGGAAGAGAAAAAAGAAAGAAAAAAGGAAGGAAGAAATTTAATTAATTTACATCCCAGCCATCTTGCTGTTTAGGACGACCAGGTGACTAATTGTTACTGAGACAATTTAAAATATTATCTGATAAATGTCAAATTCCTTCTCACAAGTAATGTTTAGCTCTTTTTTGATTCCTGAGAGGGGCTTTCAACTTCGTTTGTGTGTGTGTGTCTTTTCTGCTCTATTTGGCCAATTGACATTAATCTGCACTAGGAAACGGCTGCTTTGAACGAATATGTTGAATTAGTCCATGTGCGTTATGTGAATGGTTGCTTCCTGTCACTGCTTCCAGTTTGCTTTTTGCGTTGTTGTTTTTTAGTGCTTTGCCGACTAATATATTACACATTTGTTGCAAAGAATGAGGAAGAGAGATCTGGCCCCTCCCTTCCGTTTGAATGTGACTCATTTGACTTTGTCTCCATTTGCAGACTTTGGTCAAATTTACCAGTTAGTTCACCAGGGTGGGTAGCAAATGGCTCTCTCTTTGGCAGCTGGGCACATAAACTTGATACCCAACTGGGTAACACCGTGGTTGAAATGGAATTGTTTTGCCACAGGCTGGGAAAGAGATTTTGTGCTGAGAAATATCTAGCAACGGAGCTGCCACCAATGTAGAAGGCCCTATTAAGGCTTCTACCGACGTTACGGCAAGTTCTTATCCTGTGTGGAAAATGCAGAAATTCCTGCATTACTTCTCAAGCTGCTCTCCTCCGGAGAAAGATGTGCTTTCGTGGTGACCCACTGTCCTTTGTCATTTAGCAAAACACACACACACACACACACACAAAACACGGGTAAACCCTGCAGATTGAAAATGTTGCCCTTTCCTTCAAATTGTGGCCACCCGTGGTAGAGGAAGTAGGACATAGAATCCTAAGGCTGGAAGGGACCACAGAGATCTTCTAGTCCGACCCTGCTCAAGGCAGAAGACCTTATACTATCCCAGTCAAATGGCTGTCCAGTCTCTTCTTAAAAACTTCCAGTGTTGGAGCATTCACCGCTTCTGGAGGCAGGTTGTTCCACTGGTTAATTGTTCGCAACGGCAGGAAATTTCTCCTTAGTTCTACGTTGCTTCTCTCCTTGATTAGTTTCCATCTGTTGCTTCTTGTCCTGCCATCAGGTGCTCTGTAGAATAGGTTGACTTCTTCTCTTTTGTGGCAGTCCTGAGATGAATGGATGGGTGGGTGGGTGAGTGGATGGATGACAGATGGACGGATGGACAGACAAGCATGGTAGGTAGGAAGGTAAGTGGGTGGGTGGGTAGGCAGGTAGATAGGTAGAATAACAGAATAACAGAATTGGAGTAGACCTTGAAGGTCTTCTAGTCCAACTCCCTGGAGATCCTCTACCATTTCAGACAAATCTAGACTCTTTTTAAAAACCTCCAGTGTTGGAGCACCTACAACTTCTGAAGGCAGGCTGTTCCACTGATTAATTGTTCTCAATGTCGGGAAATTTCTCCTTAGTTCTAGGTTGCTTCTCTCCTTGATTAGTTTCCATCCATTGCGTCTTGTCCTGCCTTCTGGTGCTCTGGAGAATAGGTTGACTTCTTCTCTTTTGTGGCAGTCCTGAGATGGATGGATGGATGGGTGGGTGGGTGGGTGGATGGATGGATGGATGACAGATGGACAGACAGGCATGATAGGTAGGAAGGTGGGTGGGTGGATAGGTAGGTAGATAGGTAGAATAACAGAATAAGAGAGTTGGAAGGGACCTTGGAGGTCTTCTAGTCCAACTCCCTGCACAAGCAGGAGATCCTCCACCATTTCAGACAAATGGTCATCCAGACTCTTTTTAAAAACCTCCAGTGTTCAGCAAGGTTATTAGTAGGTTTATACTGGAAGAAAGATTCTTTGCCTACTTTAGAAGAATGGATATTTAAAGTATCTAGTTTTGCAGAAATGGCAAAAATTTCTGCTTATTTAAAGGATCATACACAAGAAAGATATATTATTGTATGGAGAAGGTGGATAGATTATATTCAGAAAAAGTATGGAATTAAAAAGTTTCATTTATTTTATGAATGAATATTAAATAGTATAGAGAATTGTTTTATAGGTTATGGAGTTAAAGGTTAATTATGACATTTTTTTCTTTTCTTTTTTCTTTTCTTTTTTTATTATTATAAATTTTGTTATTATTAACCCTGTATTCTGCTCTGGGAAGTGAAGGGAGGGGGTTTGGGGGTGGGAGGGAGGGTAAGGGGGGGTAAAGGTAGTATAGACAATGGTTGCTTATGAATTTATTTTACTTTAAAATTTTATTGTATTTTTATAATGTTTGTATGTTAAAAAAAATAAAAATTTTCAATTAAAAAAAAAAAACCTCCAGTGTTGGAGCACCCACAACGTCTGGAGGCAAGCTGTTCCACTGGTTAATTGTCCTCCCTGTCAGGAAATGCCTCCTTTGTTGTAGGTTGCATCTCTCCTTGATTACTTTTCATCCACTGCTTCTTAGTCCTGCCTTCAGGTTGCTTTGGAGAATAGGTCAACCCTGTCTTCTCTGTGACAGTCCCTCAAATCCTGGAAGTAAAACTTGGTAAAAAGCTCTACAGCAATTCCCCAAATCTGTAGAATCAAAGCTGACAGGGTTACCTTTGGCTGAAAAGGGTTCTTTGCATCTGCCTTTAAATATACAGTACATTTCCATTCTACACAGCCCTAATCGTCTGCACCGGTTCTTGTTTTTGTTTGTAAACAAAACTAGGTAGCAGAGTCGATTAAGCAGCTTCCCGGCCTCAGCTGATCACTCGGAGATAAAGAAGCCGGCTGCTTCTTTAGGAAAAGAAAAGTTATTGTTTGCTAGTATTGATTTTGATCACTGGATATTAATTGCTCGCCGGTGAGCAGTATTGCTTTGGGGCCACCATGAGAAAATAATTATAGAAGTGATAAAGGTAAGACGCCCGTTGGCTGATGAGATTTGTCAGATTCTCAAACTCGCCAAGAGGCTAAGCTTCTAAGAAAGCAAATTACTAATCCAACGGGGCAGGCAAAGTTTGAATTGTAAATAAAAAGGCATAGAGAATTTCTCAAGTCATTTATCAACGCTGCTAACATCGGATGTTTTGCATTGACAACAGATGGAAATGTAGCCATCTTTTTTCCCTTTCGCTTTTAGAGTTAGATGATGCTGGGAGAGGGGGGGCTGTAAATGAGAGTCTAGCTAAACATAACAGCACTAAACTTAGCGTGAGAATCAAGGTTATTGAGCCCAGAGCTGATAAAGAATTGGCGGGCTGGAGGACTGGAGAGGAAGCTTCAAGCTAATTGGGGAATGTGATTTATGACTGTTAATTGGAGGAGGGAATTGTGCTTTGATACTATGTGCCCAGGGGAGGGGAATTCAGTTTTTGGCTTCGATTATGTAGTGCCGATATTATGCTACTCAAATAAAAGATCTTTTAAGACAATGGTTCTCAACCTGTGGGTCGGGATCCCATTTGGGGTCGAACGACCATTTCATGAGGGTCGCCAAACAACGCAGTCTGCCATTTTTTCCCCCTTTTCCTTAGCTGTGCTACTCCCTTTTATTCTATTGGCTTTTGAAAGCCAATAGAATAAACTCTCTTGAATAGAGTCTAAATCTATTGGCTTTCAAAAGCCAATAGGAATTGTCCAGGCTGTCTCTGCCCTGCTGAGCCTGCCAAAAGTCCCATTCTTCAAACGGTGCTGCACCAGTTGAGTAGTCTTCGACTTACGACCGGTTGAGTAGTCCTCGACTTACGACCGGTTGGGGGTCGCGGCATTAAAAAGGTTGAGAACCACTACTTTAAGGTAAACAATGCCTCGAATTTCATTTGAAGAGTTTCATCTGTTGGAACCATGGAGTATTGCATTCAGGGGCCTGGGAATTTGTAAAAATAATTACAGGTAGTTGTCTATGGAGATCTTCAGTTATCCAGGTCTTAGTTATCCCAAAGGTGCTTTTTTTCAGGAGGCAAGTGGACTTTTTCTTTGAAGACATTTCGCTTCTCATCCCAGAAGCTTCTTCAGCTCTGACCAGATGGTGGGGAATGAAAGGACTGATATTCCTTGCAGACAGCTGGTCATTTACATTCTTTTACAGAGTCATTGATGCCACCTGGAGGTTTACCTGTGTTCTCAGGGTCACCTGAGCAGAGCAAATGGGTGTGGAGCCTTCTTGGCTACAGGATGTTTTCTGCCCTGGGTCCCTTCACTGTTGAACACGGGCACAAATGGTTCCTGTAGTCTGCATACAAGTCATATGAGCATGAACAGATTTCCAGAAAACATTGTAACAGCCTGCGCCTGTCTTCAACAGGGAAGGGACCCAGGGCAGAAAACATCCTGTAGCCAAGAAGACTTCACACCCATTTGCACTACTCAAGTGACCCTGAGGACACAGACAAACCTCCAGGTGGCCTCAACGACTCTCTAAAAGAAAGCAAATGACCAGTTGTCTGCAAGGAGTATAAATCCTTCCATTCCCCACCCTCCAGTCAGAGCCGAAGAAGCTTCTGGGATGAGAAGTGAAACGTCTTCAAAGAAAAACAAGAAAGTCCAATTGCCTCCTGAAAAAAAGCACCTTTGGGATTACAGGTAGTCCTTGACTAACAGCAGCTCATTTAGCGGCTGTTTCAAAGTTACAACGGCGCTGAAAAAAGGCACTCGTGAACATCTTTCACACTTTTGACCATTGCAACATCCTCACGATCGAAATTTAGATTCTTGGCAACTGAGTCATATTTATGACTGTCGCAGCATCCTGGGGACACATGATTCCCTTTTGCGGCCTTCCGACAAGACGAGTCAGTGGCGAAGCCAGGTTCACTGAACAACTGTGTGCCTAACAACTTAACATCTCAAGTGATTCACTTCATGGCGGCAGGAAAGGTCATAAAATGGGGGCAAAACTCACTTTGCTGCCTTGCTTAGTAACGGAAATGTTGGGCTCAATTGTGGTCGTAAGTCGAGGACTACCTATTCTCAGAATCTCATTCTCCCTGGTCTGCTTACATGACGAGCAATTTCAGAAGAGAACAAGAGAAGCATCAACTCGCCTTTATCCGAGTTCTAATAGTAGAGATGTCTTCGTTCTTCTGGAAGACGACCAGCTCCATCTCGAAAGAATCCATTGTATTCCAGCTTCTCCTTTTTGTCAATGTGGGTGGGAGTGTTGTTTTCTTCTTGGTAGTTCCTTGATTAAGCTATTGTTTAGCTTCTTTGCCTGATAGTTCCTTGATTGGGGTATTGTCTACTTCTTAATTGTAGGTCTGATGTCAGTCTTGGTGCTAATCTCTGCTTATCTGGGTGTTGATTGCTGATGAGGAGATCTTTTGGCCATTTTCCTTTCTGGCTTTTTTTGTTGCTTTTAAATAGTGTGGAAATGTTGTGTATATCTCTATGTGCCTGTTGATGGTTGATTTGTCTGAGTGCCAGGCTTCCAGGAGTTCTCAAGGGTTTGGGGGTTTGACTTGATCTAGGATGCTCATCATTTCTCAGTTAAAACTATGACTGAGTCTGTCCATATGTTGTAAAATTAAGAGTTTTCATCCTGTCTTTTGACTGCTGTTTGGGATTCAGGGATGCCCTCTGCTAGTCTTCTGCCTATTTGTCCTAAGTCAGTGATGGCAAACCTTTTAGAGACCAAGTGCCCAAACCGCAACCCAAAACCCACTTATTTATCGCAAAGTGCCAGGGGTTCATCAGCATTGTGGTGCCCTCGGGGGAGGGACGCAAAAACCAGAGGTGCAAAACGGCCACCGCCGCGCTGCGGGGTGCAAATACAAGGCGCTGCACCAAGCAAGAATGGGGCAGGGCTAGTGAGTATCACGCAGGCACTAGCCCTGTCTCATTTGCAGTGCGTGCGTACTCACGGCCCCATATGCGCACGCGCACATGTAAAATACTTCCCCAGTGTACCAGTGTATAAGGAGCAAAATGGAAAAGGCCAGCATATAGCAGAATTCAATATGTGGTTAAAGGAGTGGTTTAAAGAGGAAGGCTTTGGATATATTACTCACAATGTCTGTAGCTGGTCCAATGAAAAGATGTACAAAAGAGATGGTCTGCATCCATCGAAGAAAGGGACAGAGTTACTCAGCTATAAATTCACAGATTTTCTGGAGGAAAATTTAAACTAAACAGCAGGGACAGTGAGTTAATTGATACAGAACAAACCTGTCCCCGGCAATCTAAAAATTATAGGGCTATCAGTGCATGTAACATAGATGTGTGTGTGGACAAGAATACCAATCTTGCTGTCAAGCAAAATCAAGCCTCTAATAGCGAGAGCCACACAAAGTGCACTAACCAAATAGGTGGTAAGACAATAGGGGAACTCAGGCACCACACAGATTATGCAGAAAGTAAACACAGGGCCAGTCATAAAGGACTCAAATGTCTATACACCAATGCACAGAGTATGAACAGCAAACAGGGTGAACTAGAAATTCAGGTTAATGAGGGCAGATATGATATTGTTGCCATTACGGAAACATGGTGGGATGAAACCCACACATGGAACACACACAGCTAGAGGGATTTAAATTATTTAAAAGACCAAATAAAAGAGGAGGCGGAGTTGCTCTCTATATGAGAAATAACTACATCTCTACAGAAATAGAGCACAACAATGATAAAAACTGTCTTGAATGCATTTGGATCGATATAAAAGGGGGAAAAATGACATTGCCATAGGTCAGTGGTGGCGAACCTATGGCACGGGTGCCAGAGGCGGCACTCAGAGCCCTCTCTGTGGGCACGCATGCCCTTGCCCAGGCCCGCCACCCACCCACCCCCGTGGCCCTCTCCTCACCAGCAGCCCCCCCAGAGGAGAGTTGCCCCAGGCGCAGCTTCTGCAAAGCAGCACAGCCAAGGACATGGCAGCCAGGCAGTGGGGACTCCACCCTCGCACCCTATTGCATGCAGATGATGCTAAGGGGCACGGACAGAGGACTTGGCCACCATGATGCTGCTGGGCTGTCTGGGCGATCTGTGGCGGGCCGTGGAGGTGGTAGGTAGCCCTGCGGGCAGGAGACACGGGGACGGGGATTGGGGAAGGCGGTTTTGGGGCACTCGGTCTCTAAAAGGTTCGCCATCACTGGTATAGGGTTTCCTGCCTGAGCAAGGGGTTAGACTAGATGGCCTCCAAGGTCCCTTCCAACTTTATTATTATTGTTGTTGTTGTCATAAATCGAGGACCAAGTTATTCCCACTGCAGTAAGTAGGAATAAACCATTTCCCCCCCCAAGTCACTTTTTTCAGTTCCATTGTAACAATGGAGCCTAGCATTTCTGTTGATAAGCGAAACATTTGTTAAATAATAAGAATAATAAAGTTGGAAGGGACCTTGGAGGTCATCTAGTCCAACCCCCTGCTCAGGCAGGAAACCCTATGCCATTTCAGACAAATGGCTGTCCAGTCTCTTCTTAAAAACTTTCAGTATTGGAGCATTTACTGCTTCTGGAGGCAGGTTGTTCCACTGGTTAATTGTTCTCACTGTCAGGAAATTTCTCCTTAGTTCTACGTTGCTTCTTTTCTTGATTATGAATTTTGCCCCATTTTACAACCTTTCTCGCTACAATTGTTAAGCGAATCACTGCACTTGATATGTTTGTAACCCTGATTGTTAAATGAATCTGGTGTGCCTGTTGACTTTGCTGATCACAAAAGTTGATCATATATGACCTTGGGATACAGCAACAGTCATAAACAGAAGCCAGTTGCCAAGCATCTGAATTTTGGTTGCGTGATTATGAGGATGCTGCAAAGATCAAAAACGGTCCTAAGTCACTTTTTTTCAGTGCCATTATAACTTTGAACGGTCACTAAATGAACCGTTGTGAGTCAAGGAGTACCTGTATAACTAGGCTCAATCAAAGTAGTTTTAGCATTCCAGGGGTGTTGATTTTCTGATCTACAATCCTATCCGGGCTGACCGTACCTGCTTTGAGGTAAAAAAATAAAATAATGTGAATTAAAACTCTAATATCAAAAGATTGGTGATCTCTTATAAACCTAGTTTGAGTCAGGCGTACAGTATTTGAAAGAATAAGCCATTAAATAGTCAAAATGGTTCCTCTGTCTCAGAGCGCAAAGATGGTAACTCTGCTTAGAAAAATCTATAAAATGTCCTTCACCGAAACTCAGGATAGGAATCTACCAGAAGAAGCTTTGACATCAACCTGTAATAGAAAAGTAAGGACCCAATATAAATTTCATAACAAACTGGAAAATCATAAGGTCTAGGGGCCTTCCTGACTACTGTTGATTTAATCGCAATCACAATTTCTTGTACAAAGAGACAAGGTTAATAATCTCATTTTCTCCCCAGCCATTAGCTACAGACTCTCATATGTATGTATGTATGTATGTATGTATGTATGTATGTATGTATGTGCCTTTGGTTGTTCGGGTTTTCTCCCGCGTAAAATTGGAAGTGTCTTGGCGACGTTTCGACAAAGTCCCATTCGTCATCTTCAGGCTGGTGTTTTCAGCTTCGTGCTTCGAGGAGCAATGTGTGGTCTTAGCTCCTTAGCTCGTGCTTCGTGCTCCTCGAAGCACGAAGCTGAAAACACCAGCCTGAAGATGACAAATGGGACTTTGTCGAAACGTCGCCAATATATATATATATATTTGAAAAGTGTTAATGGAGCTGCACTCAGAGGCACTGTCCAGCATACACTACAAACCCAAGAAGCAGAATTATGATGTTATTTAATTTGTCTAAAAACTAACTTCGGGTAATACCTAGTTTTACAAAACGTGTAACACTTTTCGTTCTTATTTTTGTTGTTGTTGGCTGGCAAGGTGTATTAAAAATTCTCTTTTAACAGAATAACTGAGTTGGAAGGGATCTTGGAGGTCTTCTAGTCCAACCCCCTGCTCAAGCAGGAGACCCTGTAACTCTTTTACCATAGCAGACAACTTGTTATATTCACATTGAGCATATAAGAGAGATCTGAATCTGGACTTGGGTTTGGCTGGTCTAAAGAAAAGAAGAAATAGGGGAGACATGATAGCAGTATTCCAGTATTTGAGAGGCTGTCACAAAAAAGAGGGGGGTCACATTATTCACCAAAGCATCAGAGGGCAGGACAAGAAACAATGGTTGGAGAATGATCAAAGAGAGAAGCAACCTGGAATTAAGGAGATACTTCCTGACAGTGAGGACAATGAACCAGTGGAACAGCTTGCCACCAGAAATCGTGGGCGCTCCGACAATGGAGATTTTTAAGAAGAGACTAGACAGTCACTTGTCTGAGATGGTATAGGTTCTCCTGCTTGAGCAGGGGGCTGGACTAGAAGACCTCCAAGATCCCTTCCAGCTCTATTCTATTTAATTCAAGGTGCTTCAACTGGACTTTCTTGTTTTTAATAATAATAACAGTACAGTTGGAAGGGACCTTGGAGGTCATCTAGTCCAACCCCCTGCTCAGGCAGGAAACCCTATACCATTTCGGACAAATGGCTGTCCAGTCTCTTCTTAAAAACCTCCAGTGTTGGAGCATTCACCGCTTCTGGAGGCAGGTTGTTCCACTGGTTAATTGTTCTAACTATCAGGAAGTTTCTCCTTAGTTCTAGGTTGCTTCTCTCCTTGCTTAGTTTCCACCTGTTGCTTCTTGTCCTGCCTTCAGGTGCTTTGGAGAATAGCTTGGCTCCCTCTTCTTTGGGGCAACCCCTGAGATATTGGAACACTGCTATCATGTCCCCCCTCATCCTTCTCTTCACTAAATTAGACATACCCAATTCCAGCAATCGTTCTTTATATGCTTTAGCCTCCAGTCCCCTAATTATCCTTGTTGCTCTTCTCGGTACTCTTTCTAGAGTCTCAACATCTTTTTTACATCGTGGTGACCAACACTGGATGCCGTATTCCAAGTGTGGCCTTACCAAGGCCTTGTAAAGTGGTATTAACCCTTCACGTGATCTTGATTCTATCCCTCTATTAATGCAGCCTAGCACTGTGTTGGCTTTTTTGGCAGCTGCAGCACACGGCTGGCTCATATCTAAGTGATTGTCCACTAGGACTCCGAGGTCCCTCTCACAGTCACAGTCACAGTTTCTTTGAAGACGTTTCGCTTCTCATCCAAGAAGCTTCTTCAGCTCTGAACTGATGGTGGGGGATGGAAGGATTTATATTCCTTGCAGACAGCTGGTCATTTGCCTTCTTTTAGAGAGTCGTTGAGGCCACTTGGAGGTTTGTCTGTGTCTTCAGGGTCACCTCAGCAGTGCAAATGGGTGTGGAACCTTCTTGGCTGCAGGATGCTTTCGGCTTTGTTCTGGAAATCTGTTCAGACTCCCCCACCATTCGAAGGGTGTCTATCCCAAAGTGCATAGCTAAAAGTCTATAACATTTGACATTGAGGACACAGATCAACCTCCAAGTGGCCTCAACGACCAAATGACCAGCTGTCTGCAAGGAGCATCAATCCTTCCATTCCCCACCATCCGGTCAAGGCTGAGAAGTGAAACGTCTTCAAAGAAAGACGAAATCCAGTTGCCTCTTGAAAAAGCACATTTAGGACAGCCATGACCTGGATGACGGAGAACCTTCCATAGATATATAAGGTCTCCTGATTGGATAGCAGGTTGGAATAGAAACCCATGTGTCTGATGGTGTCTCTGCAAACATCCTGAAAAAAGAGGAGTGGTCCTGAAGAACCGCGGAGGAAAGGAAGGACAGGGTGAGCTCTTCCCTCTGCGTTTTCCATGTCTTTTGTACCACATTCAGCGAGGCATGGACAGAAACCAGCCAAGAGCTGAAGGCAAACAGAGCTCCAGTCCCATCAGAGCACCCAACGGTTGTCCTTGCTAATTCTTGCAAAGGCTCCCTTAATTGAGGGGAAACGGCCCTCGCCAGCTGCCGAGGCCGGGAAGCAGATTTTTGTACAAAAATACTGCACTGAGGCTGCAAGTCGGAGCCACGGAGAACAATTTCTTTCTTTTTTCTTTTTCTCTTTTTTTGCTAAAGCAATACCTCAAGTAAGTCTAAGAGACTTTGAAGGAGGAAAAAGTCATCACAATTCATCAGTGATTCTCACTGCATAGAATTCAGTGTCTCTGGGCAGCTTTTACTACAGGATAATGTAAAAATAGCCCTCTGCGTGAACCGATAAACAGATGGCGGATCCAATCATTACATAGAATGGATGTCAGGCAGCCGGCCTCCTTAGCCCAGAGCTCAAGAGAAGATCCAGGTTGTCAAGGTCCTCCAGAACGCCATCACTGTGGGGTCCTTGGTGCTCTCGGAGCTTGGGTGCTTCTTTACATAAGTTTCAGGACCTAAGTAGGTAATATCTTCAGGGGGAGGAGGAGGAGGAGGAGGAGGAGGGGGAGGGGGAGGAGGAGAAGGAGGACTGTGGAGTGCTTGGTGCTTTCTGAGTGTGGCTGTTTTCTTGCAGACAATTCATGACCCAACTAGGTAAATCTTCAGGGCTAGAAGGGAGAGGGATTTGTAAAGAGGAGGAGGGGTGGGGTGGGGTCCTGGGTTCTCTCTGAGCTTGGTGGTTTTCTTGCTGACATTTCACTACCCAACTAGCACTGATGACGTTACCTAGTTGGGTCGTGAAATATCTGCAATAAGACAACCAAGCTCAGAGAGCAAGGACCCCACAGTCGTTCTCCTCCTCCTGCTCCTCCTCCTTCTCCTCCTCTTCCTCCTCCTCCTCCTCTTCCTCCTCCTCCTCCTCCTCCTCCTCCTCCTCCTCCTCCTCCTCCTCCTCCATACCGCACACCTCTCTCCCTCCTAGCACTGATGATGTTATCTAGTTGGCCATGAAACGTCTGCAAGTAAACCACCAAGCAGAGACCATCAAAGACCCCACAGACCACCTCCTCATCCTCATCCTCCTCTCTCTCTCCTAGCACTGATGAGGTTACCTAGTTGGGTCATCAAATGTCTACAAGTAAACAACCAAGCTCAGAGAGCACCAAGGGTCCCACAGTTCTCCTCCTCCTCCTCCTCCATCATCATCATACTGCACATCTCCCTCCCTCCTAGCACTGATGAGTTTACCTAATTGGTCATGAAACATCTGCAAATAAACAACCAAGCTCAGAGAGCACCAAGGACCCCACGGTTCTCCTCTTCTTCCTCCTCCTCCTCCTCCTCCTCCACACTGCACACTTCTCTCCCTCCTAGCACTGATGACATTACCTAGTTGGATGATGAAACATCTGCAAGTAAACAATCCAGCTCAAAGAGTACCAAGGATCTTACAATGCAACCCTGAGCTACTAATATTCTCTTCTGCCAGTACCACATATGGGTGTGAAACACTTCGTAAAGTATTTAAATGGGAGAAATTTGCATGTAAGCAAACCTCTACCAAGAAGCGACTTTTTTTTTTTTTTTGCACAAATGCTTACCAAATGCTTTGTAGCCTGCTGCCTTAACCACTAGCCCAGGGGTAGGCAACCTTGGCTCTTTTATGACTCGTGGACTTCAACTCCCAGAATTCCTGAGCCAGCCATGCTGAGGGGGAAAGGAGAGGTTTCCAAGCTGAGCCATGCTGGCTCAGGAATTCTGGGAGTTGAAGTTCACGAGTCATAAAAGAGCCAAGGTTGCTTACCCCTGCCTTAAACGTTCAGAGCATTAAAGAAGACTGTATTTCGCACGTGCCGTTCTCCATTTGCTAACCTGAAACTGCGCATGCTGTTGGTTCTCAGATAGGTAGGGTTGTTTTTTTTAAATAATGCAGTTCGTTCTGCTTACAGTAAAGCAATTGATTTTTATTTCCAGCTTCTGTTTTTCAGAGATGCCAAAAAGCTAAGATGCATTGCTCAGCTCTCTCCTTGACAGGGAAATGGTTGTAAAGTTGCTTCAGAAGAATTAAGGCCGCAGTTCAGGCTTAGCCACGGGATCCTCCGGTTTCAAAGAATTCGATATATTTCTATTTTTAAAAATGTGATTTTTGCTCTCCTTTAGAATTCCAGGAAGCGCTGAATATAATCTACAGGGTAGTCCTCGACTTACAACCACAGTGCAGCCCAAAATTTCTTTTTGTTTTTTGTTTTTTGTTTTTTTTGGTTTTTTTTTTTGGTATAGATTTTATTAGTTTTTATAGGGTTAGGAATAAGGTGGGGTTGGGGTTGAGATCTGGGTTAGGATTAGGGTTAGGGTTGGGGTTGGGTTTTTTCCAAATAACATTCTCAATATTTGGCAAACAGCATAATGTCTGGGTTCGTGTGTTTAACAAATAATAGATAATAGTTAATTATCATAAACAATATGTTAATTAATCACTCAATAGCCTTCTTGCTAATATATATTCAAAATTACAAATTGCATTCCTTTCTCTCTAACTCGTCTTTCTAGCCATTGATAGAAATTATCCCATGTTCTAAAATACCCTGAGTCTTCTTTCTCTTTTATCTTTAAAGTCAATCTGTCCATTTCCACACACTCTAGAATTTTCTTAATTAGTACTTCTTCAGCTGATAAATGTTCATTTTTCCAATGTTGGGCAAATACAATTCTTGCTGCCGTTAGTACGTGTATTATTAAATATCTGCAATCTTTCTCATAATTAGCTCCTATTATTCCTAACAAAAATCATTCTGGTTTAAGGTCTATTTGTTTTTTTAGTCATTTTCTCCAATCATAAATGTACAGGTAAAAGTGCTTTTTAAAAAAATCTGGCACAGAGATACTGTCTTTTCCATGGAACGTTGATCGACTTCGCTTGTATGTCACCAGAATTCCTGCCTGAGCAGGGGGCTGGACTAGAAGACCTCCAAGGTCCCTTCCAACTCTGTTATTCAGAGTGCCTCTTGCTTCCTTCCCCATTCCCATAAAATGATACAGGGGGAAACATGGAGACCCTGGTTTTGTTTTATTGCCTCTGACTCTGGAATAGCTTTCCCCACAAATATTGATCCACTCTGCCGCTGTCGGTTGCGTGTGTGTCACTAGTAATGGAGCACTTTAGGTGGGAAGTTTTGCCATGGAATTTTATCGGTTTTGTAATTGTATTGATTTTTATCTGTTGATACTTCCACGGTGGATGTTTTATGCTGTGTTACAGATGGCTTGGTAAACTGCCAGGGGTTCTTCCCAGTTGAAGAGAGCATAAATCTAAATAATAACAAATGAGGACCAGTTTGGTCTAGTGCAGGGGTAGGCAACCTTGGCTTTTTTATGACTCGTGGACTTCAACTCCCAGAATTCCTGAGCCAGCCATGCTGAGGGGAAAGGGAGAGTTTCCAAGCTGAACCATGCTGGCTCAGGAATTCTGGGAGTTGAAGTCCACCAGTCATAAAGCGGCCTAGGCCTAGGCCAGAGGTAGGCAACCTTGGCTCTTTTATGACTCGTAGACTTCAACTGCCAGAATTCCTGAGCCAGCATGGCTCAGTATGGAAACCTCTCCATGTCCCCTCAGCATGGCTGGCTCAGGAATTCTGGGAGTTGAAGTCCACGAGTCATAAAAGAGCCGAGGTTCTAGTGGTAAAGCTAGAGGTTCTAGTGGTAAAGGTCTAGTGGTAACGCCACCAGGCTAGAAAGCAGATCGTGAGTTCCAGTCCCACCTTAGGCAGGAAAACCAGCTGGGTAATTTTGGGCCAATCACCAGGAGACAATGAGTTCTAGTCCCGCCTTAGCCATGAAAGCCATTGGTGTGACCTTGGGCCAATCACTAGAAGACTGAAAGTTCTAGTCCTGCCTTAGACATGAAAACCAGGTGGGTGATTTGGGTCAATCACCAGGAGACTGTGAGTTGTAGTGCCCCCTTAGGCGTGACAGGTAGCTGGGTGACTTTGGGACAATCACCAGGAGACAGTGAGTTCTAGTCCCGCCTTAGGCATGAAAACCAGGTGGGTGATTTGGGTCAATCACCAGGAGACTGTGAGTTATAGTGCCCCCTTAGGCGTGACAGGTAGCTGGGTGACTTTGGGACAATCACCAGGAGACAGTGAGTTCTAGTCCCGCCTTAGCCATGAAAGCCATTGGTGTGACCTGGGGCCAATCACTAGGAGACTGAAAGTTCTAGTCCCGCCTTAGGCATGAAAACCAGGTGGGTGATTTGGGTCAATCACCAGGAGACTGTGAGTTATAGTGCCCCCTTAGGCATGACAGGTAGCTGGGTGATTTTGGGACAATCACCAGGAGACAGGGAATTATAGTTCCCCCCTTAGGCATGATAACCAGCTAAGTGACTTTGGGACAATCACCAAGAGATTGAGAATTCTAGTCCCGCCTTCAACATGAAAGCTAACTGGGTGACTCTGGGCCAATTGCCAGGAGATGGTGAGTTCTAGCCCTCCCTTAGCCATGAAAGTCAATTGGGTGACTTTACACCAGTCCCTCTCCCTCAGCCCAGCCCACCTCATAAGGTTGTTGTTATGGGAAAAATAGGAGGAAGGCATGTTGGATATGTTCACCCCCTTGAGTTATTCATATAAATAATAAAAGGCGGGATATACATATAAATAATCTAATAAAATGTTTAAAAAATGATGACAATCCTGATGGCTTTTGTGTGGTTTTTTTTTTTTTTTTTTTTTTTTTTTGCCTTTCAACAGGATCCAGCAGCAGCCTCCATCTCGGACAGAGACTGTGATACGAGAGAGGGTGAGACTGTAGCCATGAACTACAAACCATCTCCTCTGCAAGTCAAACTAGGTAAGTCCTGGCCGAAGAACTACTAGAGCAGGGGTCTTCAAACTTGGCCCTTTTATGACTTGTGGACTTCAACTCCCAGAATTCCTCAGCCAGGCACGCGTGCCTGGCTGAGGAATTCTGGGAGTTGAAGTCCACAAGTCATAAAAGGGCCAGGTTTGAAGACCCCTGTACTAGAGGTTTGCAATTTCTCCCTGTAGCCCTTTGCATACATATTGTCCTACATGCATAGATACATATATCCTTCATGCTACTGGTAGTCCTTGACTTACGTCCGTAAGCAGGTGGCCCACCAGACCGATACAGTTTTATGACCTTTTTTTTTTTTTGCCATGGACAGCAAACATCACTGTTGTTAAATGAACTAGTTGTTTGCCATGGGCCGGTTTTGCCAAAAACGGTGAGTAAATGTGGTTTTTCATCAAAAATGGCGTACAATGTAGTCACATGATTGGTTGCTGCCTGCCCAAAATGTGGTTCCAGGACCGTGGTGACCCTTGGTCATCGGATCTTCAGAACCAGGTCGTAAGTACTCCTGGGGAGGTCCATGTAAACTTTGAACCATTAACTAAACGACCTGCCATAAATTGAGGACGACCTGTATTTCTTTTCCGGGGAAGTGGGATTATGCCAAATGGAGAAATGGTCAGTGAGAGAAATTAAAAGCCTGTGATAAGAAAATGAAACATAGCTCAACGTAACTAAAGGAGCCAGTTTGGGCTAGTCACGCAGGGGTAGGCAACCTTGGCTCTTTTATGACCTGTGGACTTCAACTCCCAGAATTCCTGAGCCAGCATGGCTCAGCTTGGAAACCTCTCCTTTTCCCCTCAGCATGGTTGGCTCAGGAATTCTGGGAGTTGAAGTCCACGAGTCATAAAAGAGCCAAGGTTGTCTACCCCTGGGCTAGTGGTTAAGGCAGCAGGCTACAAAGCAGGAGACCATAAGTTCTAGTCTCACCTTAGACATGAAAGCCCGCTGGGTGACTTGGAGCAAATTATCAAGAGATGGTGAATTCTAGCCCTGCATCATGCATAAAAGCCAGCTGCGTGACTTTGGACCAATCAGCACAAAACGGTGAGTTGTAATTCTGCCTTAGGCATGAAAGCCATCTGGGTGACTTTGGCATATTACCAGGAGACTGTGAGTTCTAGTCCTGCCTTGGGCATGAAAGCCAGCTGGGTGATTTTGAGCCAATCACCAGGAGACTGAGTTCTAGTCCTGCCATAGGCATGAAAGCCAGCTGAGTGATTTTGAGCCAATCACCAGGAGACTGTGAGTTCTAGTCCTGCCTTAGGCGTGAAAGCCAGCTGAGTGATTTTGGTGAATCACCAGGAGATGGTGAGTTCTAGTCCTGCCTTAGGCACAAAAGCCAGCTGGGTGATTTTGGGCCAATCACCAGGAGACAGTGAGTTTTAGTCCCGCCTTAGGCATAAAAACCAGTGGCATGAGTTTCTTAGATATATATATAAGAAGTATTTACGTGAAGTATTAATACCACTTTACAACGCCTTGGTAAGGCCACACTTGGAATCCTGCATCCAGTTTTGGTCACCACAATGTAAAAAAGATGTTGAGACTCTAGAAAGAGTACAGAGAAGAGCAACAAAGATGATTAGGGGACTGGAGGCAAAAGCATATAAGGAACAGTTGCTGGAATTGGGTATGTCTAGTTTAATGAAGAGAAGGACGAGGGGGGACATGATAGCAGTATCTCAGGGGCTGCCACAAAGAAGAGGGAGTCAAGCTATTTTCCAAAGCGCCTGAAGGCAGGACAAGAAGCAACAGATGGAAACTAACCAAAGAAAGAAGCAATCTAGAACTAAGGAGAAACTTCCTGACAGTTAGAACAATTAACCAGTGGAACAACCTGCCTCCAGAAGCAGTGACTGCTCCAACACTGGAGGTTTTAAAGAAGAAACTGGACAGCCATTTGTCCGAAATGGTATAGGGTTACCTGCCTGAGCAGGGGGTTGGACTTGATGACCTCCAAGGTCCCTTCCAACTTTTTATAATAATAATTATTGTTATTATTATTATACACCATATGTTTTTTGGTATATGAGCAAACCACCAGCATTTTGTTTTGAATCTGGTTTTTGCATTCAAACCACGCTCCTTCAATAGCCATTAATTCTGCTCGTTTTACCTACACACTTCGCATACTTCACCTCCGCTGCAGTCAACTTAACTTTTTATGTTTTTCCTCTGGTACCCAGCCTTCATTTCCATATATCAAAATGGTAGAAGCATGCTCTTACACACAGCTATTTTCGCTTCTGTCAACAAGCATTAATTCCTTGCAATAAATCTCATAACACCCATTACCGCTCTACCATCACTTGTGCATCGTCCCACTTCTCCCTCTATTTACCAAGGTGTATGAAATCATCTCGTTGCTCTAATTTTTCGTCACTTATATGTAAACGCGCATCCTTTCACTTCGTTTACCCTGTCAAACGTGCAGCCTCAGACTTTGATATATTCATTTTCAGATCCAGGCCTCTCATTTGCGTTATGCAATTTGCTTTAACAAATGCTGAAAACCGTTCAGTTCTTTAGATAGCATCTAAACTGTTATCAGCTGCATACAAAAAATGCACCTGTATTGATGTTCCCCAGCAACATGACAAAATGCCACTGTTTGATGTGTAAAATCCCTAATTGGATAGTGAATATTTGCCTCCAGGAGTTGTGGGTGCTCCAGCAGGGGAGGTGTCAACGCTGCAAATATTGTATATTCTTGCTTTTGACAATATGCAGAACTGTCTGGTATTTATGGGGTTAATACAGAGCAGAAAGGGGGTGGGGGTAAAGCCCGGGAAAGAAAGAGGAAGAAAACCTTTGACCTTCACACTAATTGGATAATGCGATATATGAGGGCTAATTTAGGGAGGGAACATGCTGATAATTTAACTGCTCAGAGGAAGAGAACTTAGATCCTAGCATCCCTCCGTTGTGCCTGTGCCGACATTTTGTAACAATAAAAGACTTTTAGGAAAATAATGCCTGGAAGTTCTTTGAAATGTTTCATTAGCCGGAACCATAACAGGAGGTTTTTAAGAAGAGACTGGACAGCCGTTTGTACAGAAAAGTTGATGGCCTCCTGCTTGAGCAGGGGGTTGGACTAGAAGACCTCCAAGGTCCACTTCCAGCTCTATTCTGATTGATTGATTGATTGATTGATTGATTGATTGATTGATATGGTATAGGGTCTCCTGCCTGAAGAGGGAGCTGGACTAGATGATCTCCAAGTCCCTTCTAGCTCTATTCTGATTGATTGAAATGATATAGGGTCTTCTGCTCAAGCAGGGGGTTGGACTAGAACAGGCATGTCAAACTGCTGGCCCACGGGCCAAATGCATCATGCCAAAACCGCGCCCACCCCATTGCCAGCAATGAGGGGAAAAGCCACGATACGTCACGTGACGTCATGTGATGTTGCAAGTTTGACATGGCTGGACTAGAAGATCTCCAAGGTCCCTTCCAAGTCTGACATTCTGTTATTCTCTTAACTGACCAGTGGAACAGCTTGCCTTCAGAAGTTCTGGGTGCTCCATCACTGGAAGTTTTTAAGAAGAGATTGGAGCACCATTTGCATGGAATGGTTGCCTCCTGCTTAAACAGGGGGTTGGAATAAATGACCTCCAAGGTCCCTTTCCACCTCTGTTTTTCTGTTATTTTGTTATATTTGACTAAGAGGGGGAAGAAGAAGTAATATAAGCCTTGGGGCTGGACTAGCCATGGAAAACAAACATCAATATAAATGGGCCTTGCTCTTTTGGAAAAGCAAATTTAAGTTCCTGCACTCGTGACCCCTGTCTTTGTAGCCTATTGTTGTGTTGCTGCCCGGGAACATCTTAGTGAGCTTGTAGGAATCCTGATTGGAGCAAGAAACCGATTGGAGCAAGAAATGGCAGCACTTGAGAAGATGAAAGAGCTTGGAGGCTTAGCAAAGAAAGAACATGTTGCAGTAGGAATCTGGCAGAGGCTATAATTCTCTGAGAAAGACTGGCCAACTGCATGTTGCAAGAAGATTAAAGAGTCTTGGCCGTTAGCTACGAATTTGTAGAAATAATTGAAACAAATGGGTATCAGCCTGTGAAGTTATGATAGAACATCTTCCAAGATTTAGTAAGCGCAGGGACAACTTCCCTGCTAATCCAAAAATGTTGCCATGAACAGCTACAACTAGATTGCAATGGACCTTGGACGTCTTGGAAAGGACACTCATGAGCTCATGAACCTAGTAGAATTTCATCCATCCCTCCAGTCCAATTATAGGATAATAGGATTGGAAGGGACCCTGGAGGTCCTCTAGTCCAGCCCCATGCTCAAGCAAGAAACTTTCTACCATTCCAGCAGTGTGCAGCAACAGCCAAAAAAGCTAATGCAATCCTGGGTTGTATAAACAGAGGCATAGAATCAAGATCATGCAAGGTATTAGTACCGCTTTATAAAGCCCTAGTAAGACCACACCTGGAATACTGCAGCCAATTTTGGTCACCATACCACAAAAAAGATGTTGAGAGCTTGGGAAAAAATGCAGAGAAGAGCAACTAAAATGATCAAAGGCCCGGAGACTAAAACATATGAAGAAGAGCTGCAGGACTTGGGTTTGGCTAATCTAAAGAAAAGAAGAAACAGGGGTGATATGATAGCAGTATTCCAGTATTTGAGGGGCTGCCACAAAGAAGAGGGGGTCAAGTTAGTCTCCAAGCCACCAGAGGAAAGGACAAGAAGCAATGGTTGGAAACACACCAAAGAGAGAAGCAACTGGAATTAAGGAGAAACTTCTTGACAGTGAGGACAGTTAACCGGTGGAACAGCTTGTTACCAGAAATTGTGGGTGCTTCATCACTGGAGGTTTTTAAGAAGAGACAAGACAGTCAATTGTCTGAGATGGTATAGGTCAGTGATGGCGAACCTTTTGGAGACCGAGTGCCCCAAAACGCCCCACCCCCGTTCCACCCCCCTGCCCGCCACCGCTCTGCCCCCTCATCCTCCCCCCTGCCTGCCCACAGGACCACTCACCACCTCCAGGGCCCACCACAGATCGCCCAGGCAGCCCAGCAGCGCTATGGCAGCCACACCCTCTGCCCGCGCCCTGCAGCATCAACTGCCTGATGGGGTGTGAGGGCAGAGTCTTGTCTACGCTGCCTGGCTACCATGTTCTTGGCTGCGCTGCTCCGTGTGGGCCACACTTGGGGGTGACTCTCCTTCGGGGGGCTGCTGGAGAGGAGGGGGTCGCAGGGGGAGGCAAGGCTGGGGCACAGGCACATGTGCCCACAGGGAGGGCTCCGAGTGCCGCCTCTGGCACCCGTGCCATAGGTTCGCCACCACTGGTATAGGTTCTCCTGCTTGAGCAGGGGGCTGGACTAGAAGACCTCCAAAGTCTAGTATTCTATTCTGTTCTATTCTATTCTATTCTATTCCATTCCATTACATTCAATTCCATTCCATTCCATTCCATTCCATATTTTCTATTCATTCCATTCCATTCCATTCCATATTTTCCATTCCATTCCATATTTTCTATTGATTCCATTCCATATTTTCTATTCATTCCATTCCATTCTATTCCATTCCATATTTTCTATTCATTCCATTCCATATTTTCTATTCCATTCCATATTTTCTATTCATTCCATTCCATATTTTCCATTCCATTCCATATTTTCTATTCATTCCATTCCATATTTTCTATTCTATTCCATTCCACTCCATATTTTCTATTCATTCCATTCCATTCCATATTTTCTATTCATTCCATTCCATATTTTCTATTCCATTCCATTCCATTCCATTCCATATTTTCTATTCATTCTATTCCATTCCATATTTTCTATTCCATTCCATATTTTCTCTTCCATTTCATATTTTCTATTCTATTCTATTCCATTCCATTCCATTGCATTCCATTCCATATTTTCTATTCATTCCATTCCATTCCATATTTTCCATTCCATTCCATATTTTCTATTCATTCCATTCCATATTTTCTATTCTATTCCATTCCATTCCATTCCACTCCAGTCTACTAAACTCCACTCCACTCCACTCTACTCTATTCACAAATGGTTGCAGGATCCAATCTGGGTCGGTCATGAGGACCAGAAGTTTAGTCTTCCAAACTTTCAGACTTGTGCTAGAGCCCATCCTCAGCGAACATCTTTCTCACCCGAATGTGTCAGAGAATGTCAGAGATAACCTCCCCTGAGGATGGGCTCCAGCAGGAGTCCGTATCCTGGGGAGACAAAACCACTGGTCCCCGTGACCGACCCAGATAGGATCCTGCAACATTATCCCGGGACACGTAGATTCTCCTTCATTCGTCAGACAAATGGTTGTCCAGCGTCTTCTTGAAAATCTCCAGGGAAGGAGCACCCATACTGTGATGGAGGCAAGCCATCCCACTGATGAATCAATGAATCCAAAATTAATGAATTAACCCAGAATTAATTCTGAAGGCCAGCCGTTCCGCTGATTAATTTAAAGACCAGAAAGCCAAACGAGATGACTGGAGGGGAAAAACGGGCTTCGAAAATGGGGCTGACGGAAGAAGACAGGACCCCTATTTAAATTATCCGAGTGATAGACCAGTACAGGGAAGTCCTCGACTTACGACCACAATTGAGCCCAACATTCCTGTGGCTAAACAAGATAGCTGTGAAGTGAATTTTGCCCCATTTTATGACCTGTCTTGCCACACTTGTTAAGCGAATCGCTGCAGTTGTTAAGTTAGTCACACAGTTGTTGAGTGAATTTGGCTTCCCCCCATTGACTTTGCTTGTCAGGAGGTCGCAAATGGAGGATCACGTGACCCCGGGACACTGCAACCGTCGTAAATCTGAGCCAGTTGCCAAGCCTCTGAATTTTGATCACGTGACCACGGGGATGCTGCAACGGTCGTAAGTGTGAAAAAATGGCCGTGTTTCAGTGACGTTGTAACTTTGAGCGGTCACTAAACGAGTGATTGTAAGCCGAGGACTACCCGTAGCTTGACATATATTCTACTACAAAACGATTGGGGAGGGCAATGTGCTTAACCAACCTGTGGCAAGATTGATCCATGTCATCTTTAAATTCAATTGTGTCCCAGTTGGAAATAAAGATATTTACTCAACGAAGGAACAGCATGGAGGCCTCTTATACAGCTCTTTGAAAAATAAGAAAGAACATTGGAAAGTTCATGATCTAATGCAGTGTTTCTCAACCTTGACAATTTTAAGGCATGTGGACTTCAACTCCCAGAATTCCACAGCCAGCGTTGCTGGCTGTGGAATTCTGGGAGTTGAAGTCCACATGTCTTAAAACTGTCAAGGTTGAGAAACACTGATCTAATGTGAGTTAAATAGAATAAAGATATGGTGGGCGGACTTTTTATTGGGATATAACAGTGATGGCGAACCTTTTAGAGACCGAGTGCCCAAACTGCAACCCAAAACCCACTTATTTATCGCCGGGTGCCAGGTGGGCATGGCCTACTGGATGGGCGTGGCTGTGGTGGTCATGGCAGACTGGATGGGTGTGGGCAAGGTGGGCGTGATCACCTCGATGTTGCTCGTGGGAAGGGACGCCTGTGGGGGCCGGGCAGGGTTGGGGGAGATCCAGGGGGGTCTCTGGCAGGTGGGGCGGTGGGCAGGAGCCTCGTCCTGGAGGGGTAAAGCGAGGCAAGGCAGGGCAGGGGTGCCATTGTCACAGGGCAAGGCAGGCAGGGGCTGGGGCGGCTGCTGCTTGACACCATCGGCCCCCGCACACAGAGGCCAGCGAGCTCATGGGTGCTGGGATGCATCCGGCCATGTGGGACCTCGGCGAGTTAGCGGGCAGTTGGTTGAAGAGGGACAGTTGCCATCTCCGGGGCATGGCGCATGTGCCCACAGAGAGGGCTCTGTGTGCCGCCTCTGGCACGCGTGCCATAGGTTCGCCACCACTGGGATATAAGAATGGAAGGATACGGCTGTTCAAAAGGAAGAGAAGCGATGGGAAGAGGGGAAGATTTATATTGTATTTTAACGCCAACTCAGAAATGCGAGGGATAAGTTGTCTAAGAAAGGAGAGGAAGAACAAAGAAAAGCAGGACTATTGAGGGTGGCTATTCTTGCCCACCCAGCCGGGGAGAAAATGTGAATAACGCTTTCCAAATAGAAACTGTAGAACTTTTAAAGAGGCACGAAGCCATGGTGACGGGCGAGTTCTGTTAAGAAAAGATCAGTTAGAAGGCTGGCTTTATCCAGAAATTCCTGCCTTTCGGTTTGCTCTTCCAGAAGCTGAACCCAAAGGGGCTTTTTTTTTTTTTTCCAAAAGGCAAATAGACTTTGTTGTTGTTGTTTTTTTCCTTTGAAAACATTTCGTTTCTCCTCCCAAAAAAAGCTTCTTCAACTCGGAAAGCGAAATGTTTTCAGAGGGAAAAAACAAACAAACAAGTCCAGTTGCCTTTTGAGAAATATAGACTTTTAGGGAAACTATGACCTGGAAGATTGAGAATCTCCATAGACGTTCAGAAGTTGGAACAAAACCATAGAAGGATGGGCTCCGTAGTCACTAGAGAACATGCCTTAAGTAGCAGGAATGTCAGAGCAGAGGGACATATGTTGTAGGAGATAACCAGGCTGAGCCCAAGGGGTCAAACGAGTCATGAGTCCAGCTTATCTTGAATGCCTTTCTTGTTGTTGTTAGTTGTGAAGCCGTGTCTCACCCATCACGACCCCATGGACAACATTCCTCCAGGCCTTCCTGTCCTCTACCATCTTCTGGAGGCCCTTGAAGCTCACGCTTACTCCTTCAGTGACTCCATCTGGCCACCTCATTCTCTGTCGTCCCCTTCTTCTATTGCCCTCCATCTTTCCCAGCATTAGGCTCTTCTCCAGTGAGTCCTTCCTTCTCATAAGGTGGCCAAAGTATCTGAGTTTCAACTTCAGGATATGATGCCTTTCTTATCTCCCGCTTATTTCCCTGGACTGTTAGTTGGCCAGATTCTTCTGGCGAACTTAAGCTTGCAATAAATCTTTATGCCCATTTGAACTGCCTGAATCCCCTGATTTCCCCACCGCTTGACAGTTTGTGCTGGAGTTACTGGTTTTAGGGAAAACTGAGTCTGGATGAGTGAATGACTTGGGCTTCAGAACAAGTGGAAGCTACAGGGAGTCCTTGCTTAACAAATGGCCATGTAGCTGATAAAGGAAGGCACTGGGAGGGGAGTCCTGGAAAAGGACGAGCCACAGATCTATGCTTTCCACTACAGCTGGTCCTCGACTTACAACAGTTTGTTTAGTGACTGTTCTAAGTTGTGACCGTTTTTCACACTTAACGACCATTGCAGCATCCCCATGGTCACGTGATCAAAATTCAGGGAAGAGGTTGGAAGAAGACCACCGTCTCTCTCTCTCTCTCTCACACACACACACACATACACACCACCCTCACCCTCACCGGGTGACAAACAGAGTGGACACAGGGAGGGGGCATTTTACAAGTTGGGTATGTGCAAAGGCAGAAATTGTGCTGCAGGGCTGCTAGTGGTCCAGGCTGTGCCGTGCCACAACCCTGGCCTGGTTCCAAACTGGGAGACCTTCTTTCGAGCAGTCAACTTGGACAGCCCCCCCCCACTTTCCCCCCCCCCGCTTGGCAACTGGCTTCTATTTATGACGGTCGCAGTGTCCTTGAGGGGTCACGCGATCCCCCCCCCTTTTTTTTGCAACCTTCTGACCAGCAAAGTCAATGGGGGGAAAGCTAGTTTTGCTTAACAGCCATGTGACTCGCTTAACGACCACGGCGATTCACTTAACCAGTGTGGCAAAAGGAAGGTCATAAACTGGGGCAAAGCTCACTTAACAGCCGTCCAGAAATGTTGGGCTAGTTGTGGCCATAAGTCAAGGACTGCCTGGGCCCACTGTGGTTTTAAATTGAGAACTACCATAGACATCTGTCTCTGGCATAGACACAGAGACAGAAATAAGAGTTTTTTATTTATTTATTTATTTATTTAATAGACGGAATATCATACAGGGCCTTGCAATAGATATGAACATTTCGCCTAGATTAGTAAAACCCAATAAAATATAAAAGTTACATGGATCGATGTTCCAATACCAATGTCTAGTAGGCCATCTAACCATTGAAGCGTGGCATCTTTTACATGTAAAAAAAAAAAATCAGACACTGGACCAGTCACAATGAGATCTATCATTTGTTTGGCTAAAGCAGTGCTTCTCAAATAGTGGGGCGCGCCCCCCGGGGGGGCGCGAGGCTCCATAAAGGGGAGCTCGTTTGACTTCGGCAAATACTGTCATATTGAATTTCTAGATCGGATCATCCGACTCACTCGCAAGCGGCAGCCCGACGCAGAGGACAACATGACCGCCAACGCATGTGACACATGCAAAGGACCCGATTGGATAGAAATGATGCTCTATCCTGATTGGCCAAACCCGCCCGTGTAACTTTTAGACCCGGAAATCGGTCCTCTGTACAGAAAAAAATTTTTTACAGTCATGCGGGGGGCGCGAAATGTTTTCTTCTTCCTAGGGGGGCATGACAGAAAATAATTGAGAAGCACTGGGCTAAAGGAATAGCAACAGCTGGCAACCAGACTGCTCTGTACACATTCCTGGCTTTCAAAATACATGGCAATGAAAATGTCTCTGCCTCTTTCTATCTCTATCATCTCTCTAGCTAGCTAGCTAGCTATGTCTGTCTCTGTCTCTATCTTTATCTCTCTTGTCATTTAGGCCTTGAAATGGTCTGGTTTTTGTTTTCATTTCAAACCTAAATGACCAGAGATATAGAGAAAGATAGAGATAGAGTTAGAAATAGATAGATAGATAGATAGATAGATAGATAGATAGATAGACAGACAGACAGACAGACAGACAGACAGACAATTAAAGATGTAGTAATTTTGACCATGGAGAACTCTCACTAATGTTTAAGTAAGTAACATTAACAAGAGTTGGAGGAACCTTGGAGATCTTCTAGTCCAACCCCCTGCTCAAGAAGGAGATCCTATACCATTTCAGTCAACTGGCTGTCCAGTCTTTTCTTAAAAACCTCCAGTGATGGAGCACCTATAACTTCCAACTGCAAGCTGTTCCATTGGTTAATCGTTCTCACTGTCAGGAAATTTCTCCTTAGTTCTAGTTGCTTCTCTCCTTAGTTTCCATCCATTGTTTCTTGTCTTGCCTTCTAGTGCTTTGGAGAATAGGTTGACCCCCTCCTCTTCTTTGTTCCAGCCCCTCAAATATAGGGACACTGCTATCATGTCACTCCCTAATCCTTTTCTTGGTTAGACTGGCTACCTTTATCCAATTCCTGCGATCATTCTTTGTATGTTTTAGCTTCGTATGTTTTTGCTTGGATGCTGCCTCTGCCTTAACTTCCCACCTCTGAAATGAGACCATGAATAATTAACAGGGCAGCTACGCTCTGAAGATCTATAATTAAGCCCCAGTTTGTGGCCAAAGGCTAAACCAAGGAAGGAAAGAATGAAGCTGATTTTAGTTCATTTCCATGAAGGCAGGGGGGGGGGGGAGGAGAAGCGAGTAGACAGAGGAGGCAGAGCACTGCGGAGCTATCTGCTGGAAGATCAGTAGAAGGGGGGGATGTTTCAAACCACCGTGGTGCACACAGACACACAAAGCTCTTTAGATGTAGCTTCATGCATTCTCCCCCACCCCCTATCCCTGCATACCCACCCCAGTTTGAGAAAGCAATAAAGGCGACACAAAGATGTACAAAACCATTATCTGAGCTGCGATGTCTCTTAAACATTTAATACAGTGATGGCGAACCTTTTAGAGACCGAATGCCCAAACTGCAATCCAAAACCCACTTATGCATCATCGAGTGCCAGGTGAGTGTGGCCCATTGGGTGGACGTGGCCCATTGGGTGGGTGTGGCCCATTAGGTGGACGTGGCTGCAGTGATAACGGCAGACTCGGTGGGACTAAAAAGTTCAATCAATTAATTCCAACTTTGCAAGATCTTTTTTTTCCAGCGAGGTTGAAATTGGCGGATTGAACCTTTTTTTTTTTTTGCACATGGCGGCGGAGGCCTAAAGCGAAAAGGTTTTAAAAACCCAGCTGAAGGCCTAGGACTGGGGCGATGGCGCGCGTGCCCACAGAGAGGGCTCTGAGTGCCACCTCTGGCACCCGTGCTATAGGTTTGCCACTACTGATTTAACGTATTATGAGAACATAACAGAAGAGAAGTAAACATATAAATATAAATCTTCTTGTTGTTGTACCATATCCGTTATCGGATGTTGGCGATCCTGTTTTTATCAGCAGCCGCACGAAAAAGTGCTGCTGAGTTTTGTCCAAACCGGTCCCTTAGATTTTGAAGCCACGATGTTCTTCTTCTGCCTGGACCTCGTTTGCCTTCAATCTTTCCCTGGAGGATTAAATGGAGTATGCCGTATTTTTCTGGGTGTCGCATCACATGTCCAAAATATTCTAATTTTCGTTTTTTAATTGTTTTGATGATTTCCCTTGGCTTTTCCAGGCGGCTTATCACCTCCTCATTTTTGATCTTGTCAACCCAGCTTATATGTAACAGCCGCCTGTAAATCCACATTTCAGATGCATCTACAGGTGGCCTTCTGTCAGAGACCAACTCTCTACTCCATAGAACAAGATAGAAAAAATATAGCATCTGACAAGCCTGATTTTCAGTCTTAAGCTTATGTCGTGACTGCAGAAGACCTTTTTCATTTTGAAGAATGCTGTTCGAGCTTTTTCTATCCTTGTCTTTACTTCAACAGTCATGTCCCAGCTTTCATGTAAATTAGAACCGAGGTGCGTGATCCTTTCAACTTTTTCTAGTGGTATTCCTTCTGAATTTATTGGTGGTAAATCAACGGGTTGTTTGGTGATGACCATGATCTTGGTTTTTGAGGTGTTAAACTTCAAGCCGTATTTTTCAGATATTTCTGTGACTCTGTTGATGAGGAGCTGAAGGTCTTCATGCTTACTGGCAAGCAGAACTGTATCATCAGCGTATCTTAAGTTGTTGATCCAAACACCGTTTACTTTGATGCCAGCGTCGATGTTCTCCAGTGCCTCATTGAAGATTGACTCAGAGTAGATATTGAACAACAGTGGAGACAGAATACATCCCTGTCTGACCCGTCTTCTTATTTCTGCATCAGCTGAGTATTTTTGGCCTAGTCTCACATTTGCTACCTGATGCCAATACAGATTCTTTATTATTTGGATGTCTTTGTCATCTAGTCCCCCTTGCTTCAGGATTTCTAATAGTTTGCTGGGTCTTATTTTATCAAAAGCTTTTTCGAAATCAATGAAGCACATGTAAACACTGTGATTGACATCTCTACAACGCTGTACAAGAACCTGAATGCTGAACAGCGCATCTCGTATACCAAGATTGTTTCTGAAACCAAATTGTGTGTTACCTAGACGCTCTTCAATTTTGTTGCATATCCTTGTGTGAATTACTCTCAGGAATATTTTCAGGGCATAATAAATATATTTATAAATATAAACGTATATGTCTAAACAGTCCTCAATTTACGACAGTTCGTTTATTGACTGTTCAAAGTTACAACAGCACAGAAAAAGTGGATATGCCCATTTTTTCATACTTAGGACTGTTGCCAGCATCACATGATCAAAATTCCAATGTTTGGCAAACGACTCGCATTTATGACGGTTGCAATGTCCCTGTATCATATCATCCCCTTTTGTCCTCAACTTACGACCACCATAGAACCCCAAATTTCTGTTGCTAGGCAAAACGGTTGTTAAGTAGATTTTACCCCATTTTTACGACCTTTCTTGCCACAGTTGTTAAGTAAGTCGATGCAGCTGTTACGTTAGGAACACGTTAAATGAATCGGGCTTCCCCATTAACTTTGCTCGTCAGGGGGTCACAAAAGGGGGTCACATGATCCCAGGATACTTCAAACAATATAAATACATGCCAGTTGTCACTTTTGATCAGGTGACCACAAGGAGGCTGCAGTGGTCGTAAGTGTGAGAAACGATCCTAAGTCCCTTTTTTCAGCGCTGTTGTAACTTCAGATGGTCACTAAACAAACTGCTGTAAGTTGAGGACCATTTCTATGGCCTGGCCTGATGAAGCCGTATAGCAGAGGCCTTCAAGCTTGGCCCTTTTATGACTTGTGGACTTCAACTTCCAATATCTCAGGGGCTGCCCCAAAGAAGAGGAAGTCAAGCTATTCTCCAAAGCGCCTGAAGGCAGGACAAGAAGCAACGGATGGAAACTAATCAAGGAGAGAAGCAACCTAGAACTAAGGAGAAACTTCCTGACAGTGAGAACAATTAACCAGTGGAACAGCCTGCCTCCAGAAGCAGTAAATGCTCCAACACTGGAAGTTTTTAAGAAGAGACTGGACAGCCATTTGTCTGAAATGGTATAGGGTTTCCTACCTGAGCAGGGGGTTGGACTAGATGACCTCCAAAATCCCTTCCAATTTTATTATTATTACTATTATGCTTATTATTAACTCCCAGAATTCCTTAGCCAGCATGCCTGGCTGAGGAATTCTGGGAGTTGAAGTCCACAAGTCATAAAAGGGCCAAGTTTGGAGACCCCTGCTCCCATCTCTTGATATTTTCTTGCCCGCAACGAGCAACAAGAGATAAAGAGAAGATGGTGAGGTGGCTTACTCAGAGTCAAAACCGTGAGTGCTGCAGCGGCCACATATCCTAGTGAACGGATGCCTGTTGCAAACGCTTTTTAAGAACTTTTTAATGGTTCTTCAAAGGCAGGAAATCCAAAGGCTTCCATCTTCATTTGGCTCCTTTCAATAAGCAAAGAGGGGAAGGGCAAGGAAGCCCTGAAGACGAATGGACCCAGGTAATCTCCCTACCTGTTGTTCTATCGATTTGCTTCTGCAGACGGATGCCGGAGGGGGCTTCCATTTCTTCTCCAGGAATGCAATCCTTCAGAACGTGATTTTATTGCTGCTCTTTCTTTCTTTCTTTCTTTCTTTCTTTCTTTCTTTCTTTCTTTCTTTCTTTCTTCCTTCCTTCCTTCCTTCCTTCCTTCCTTCCTTCCTTCCTTCCTTCCTTTCACTTAGCAACAGAAATATTGGGCTTAGTTGTGGTCGTAACTCAAGGACTACCTGTAATAGAAAAATTAGATGTGAACAGTAACATCATGACAGACATTTCTTGACCTCTGTTTGCTCCCCTCCTCCAACACAACCTGGAATACATTTTTGGCTGTGCCGTTGGAGATCCTTCTGGGCCACAAGTTGCCCATCCTGGTTTATGTCACAAATAACCCCCAAGACGTGATGTCGCTCACTTCCTGTTAACTGTATTTGCTTTCCCCGGAGCAAACTCTGGCTAATATGGCCTTGCAGTTGGCTTCCATACGAGAGGTCGTCTGCCTAACTCTCTTTCTCGATGTCTTGTCTTTCTCCTGCAGAGAAACAGCGAGAGCTGGCTCGGAAGGGGTCCCTGAAAAATGGCACCATGGGGAGCCCGGTTAACCAGCAACCCAAGAAGACTAACGTCATGGCTCGAACAAGGTGGCTGCTTCTTCCTCGTGAGATGCTTTGTGTGCCTACAACAATGTTTCTCAACTTTGGCAGCGTTAAGAGGGATGGACTTCAACTCCCAGAATTTCCCAGTCCACACATTGAATTGTGAAGTCCGCACAGTTCCACCTATATGGACTCCACCGTTCCAACTGTGTGGACTCCACCATTCCAACTGTGTGGACTCCACCTTTCAAATTGTGTGGACTCCACCATTCCACCTGTGTGGACTCCACCTTTCAAATTGTGTGGACTCCACCATTCCACCTGTGTGGACTCCACCTTTCAAATTGTGTGGACTCCACCGTTCAAATTGTGTGGACTCCACCGTTCCATCTGTGTGGACTCCACCATTCAAATTGTGTGGACTCCACCGTTCTACCTGTGTGGACTCCACCGTTCCACCTGTGTGGACTCCACCATTCAAATTGTGTGGACTCCACCGTTCCACCTGTGTGGACTCCACCGTTCCACCTGTGTGGACTCCACCATTCAAATTTTGTGAACTCCACCGTTCCACCTGTGTGGACTCCACCGCTCCACCTGTGTGGACTCCACCGCTCCACCTGTGTGGACTCCACCATTCAAATTGTGTGGACTCCACCGTTTCACCTGTGTGGACTCCACCGCTCCACCTGTGTGGACTCCACCGTTCAAATTGTGTGGACTCCACCGTTCTACCTGTGTGGACTCCACAGTTCCACCTGTGTGGACTCCACCATTCAAATTGTGTAGACTCCACCGTTCCACCTGTGTGGACTCCACCGCTCCACCTGTATGGACTCCACCGTTCAAACTGTGTGGACTCCACTGTTCAAATTGTGTGGACTCCACCGTTGCAAACTGTGTCGACTCCGCCGTTCAAACTGTGTGGACTCCACTGTTCCAACTATGAAGTCTGGGAGTTGAAGTCCACACATTGAACTGTGTGTAAAACAAAATTATTCTCCTTACTTTTGTTTTTCTATTCTATGGTGTTGACCATTAGAGGCAACAGCTGCAGCACAGGAGGGCAAAGCTTTGGGACCTTAACTTGGAAGGCATGGATGCAGATCCTCATTCTGCTGAGAAAATATCATCTATTTAGCCCAGAGGTCTCTCCAACCTTGGCAACTTTTAAGACCTGTGGACTTCACCTCCCAGCATTCCACAGCCAGCTCTGCTCTGCTGGTTGCAGAACGCTAGGAGTTGAAGCCCACGCCTCTTTCAAGCTACCAAGGTTGAGAAACGCTGGTCTATTAGCAGGGCTTTTCAATCTTTTCACCCATTGTGCCACTTTTAGGATATGGCAACATCCGAGTACCACCAGTCGCCTAGCAAGGTGTCAAAAACTTGATGACCCAAAAAAAAAAAGGAAAAAAGTGATAAAGTACAGGTAGTCCTCGACTTACAACAGTTTGCTTAGTGACTGTTCGAAGTTACAATGGCACTGAAAAAAGGGCCCCCCAAGCCACAGCCGAGCAAGACACTTGCCTGCCCCTCCGGCTGCGCTCTTCCTCCTGTCCGAGGTTTTCATTGTTGTGAGCATTTCTGTTGAGGATTGACAGCGGGGGTGGGGTGGGGGGTGTTTGGTTTTTATTCCCCCCACCCATCTGCTGGGTGGTTGCAGCAGGTTTTGGTCACTTCATATGATCCTGGGACACTGTGACCATTATAAATAAATATGAATCAGTTGCCAAGCATCTGAATGTAAATCACAAGAGCCTGGAGATGCTGCAACATTCCAGCTGATCGGCGCTTCTTCTGGGCTCAGCAGAAGCGTCAGGATCAGTGCTGCTTTCCAGCTGATTGGTGCTTCTTAAGGGCTCAGCAGAAGCACCAGGATCAGCGCCAAGCTCCAGGTGGAGCCTGGCACTGATCCTGGCACTTCCGCTGAGCCCTGCAGCTCCAGCCATCTCTCGCTCAGGCTTGTGCAGTGCTGCCACAGGTTCAGCTCATTCCCCTCTCCCGCTATCACTTTTCTAGGATGGTCGCGTACCACCTGCCAGGCGCCAATGTAGCACAGGTGGTACCCGTACCACTGGTTGAAATGCCCTGGTCTATAGAACTTCCACTGGGGCAATCTGGTTTGGGAGAAATCATTGACCCCTAAAGTGGAGCGATGAGATATATCTGCCTATATTTTTAGATTAAAATATAGAACTAAGAACAATAGGGTATGGACTCTGGAGAAGCTTCTGCTCAAAAGACCAGTTTGAAAAACAGCCAATTGGAAAACAGCTCTGGCAGAGTCTCATCACCCGAATTTAATTTACGTCCTTGGTGCTCCCTGAGTTGGACTGTTTTCTTGCAGATGTTTTATGACCCAACTAGGTAACTTCATCAGGGCTAGAAGAGAGTGGGTGTTGTTTTCTTTTTACATACAGGTGGTTTGGATAGAAGGGAATGTTTGTAGCTCGGGGTTGAACTGTGGGGTCCTGTAATAAAAGCACCAAGGACCCCACAGTCCTCCTCCTCCTTCCCTTCCTCCTCTCCACGCATACCCCGTCTAGCACTGATGATGTTACCTAGTTGGGTCATGAAACAGCTGCAAGAAAACAACCAAGCTCAAAGAGCACCAAAGGAGCCTGCATTCTGAATTGTCCTGAGAAAGAAACCAGGATCCAGAGAAACCTCTTTAGGGCGAGACCGGGTTTAGTTTTTTGCTAAATGCAGCTCCATTTTTGCAACCAGTTTTGGAGTGATTATTTGTGCAAATCCACTCGTTCCGCTTCAGTTATTATACATGACACTGGGCAAACCTATGAATATCATTCGTTCCAAATTCATGGTCTCTACAATTCCAACCTGTTTCCGCAAATAAAATTCAGAAGAAGCTAGACTGCTTCTACAAATAATCACATATTATTCATGTTTCTCCCCCCCCCCCGAAGATTATGCAATTTGCCTTGGAAATTAGACTGGGAGGGGGGGTTTGGGTGCTGCTGTCAGCAACACTGCGCCTAGATTTTATTCTGCTTAATTTTTATTTCACAGGTTGTTAGAGCCACCCAATTCAAATAAAGTGACTCTAGGTTCCATTTAACAGAAGCAAAAAACAAAACAGCAACAGCTAATCAAATCAGGTTGAAAGGGAACAACAGCCTGATGTAAAACTGTTGAGTCTGTGACGGCACGAGTCCTATACTCTCTGTAAATAAATACATTTGTTAGACTTCTGTAATCCATTTTGACACACATGCCAGCCTGTTTTCAAGTTCTATTTGTCCCCAGCTGGTGTTTAAGTAGGAAGATGACAGGCAGAAAGTCAAGGACACAGCCCTTCGTAAATTCATTTTACAGGCAGTCCTTGACTTACATCAGTCCACTTAGTGACCATTCAGTTACAATGGCGTTGAAAACTATGACTTGTGACCGATTTTCATAGTTTACGACCAGTGCAGCATCCCCAAGGTCACATGATCAAAATTCAGTCGTTTTGCAGCGTCCTGGCGTCAGGTGGATTCCCTTTTGCAATCTTCTAACAAGCAAAATCAATGGGGAAGCCAAATTCACTTAACCACCAGGTTGCTAACTGATCAACTACAATGCTTCACTTCATTGGGACAAGAGAAGTCGTAAAAGGGGGCAAAACTCACTTAACAGATGTCTCACTTAACCACAGAAACTTTGGGCTCAATTGTGGTCATAAGGCGAGGACTAGCCGTATTACAGCATATGGCAAAGGTGTTCGTAACAAATCGTTACCGGTAGACCTCGAATTAATGACCACAGTAGGGATCCAGAATTTTGATTGCTTAAGCGAGGTGGTCCTTAAGCAAGCCATTTTACGATCTTTTTGCTAAGGTCGTTCAGCGAAATACCGCAGTTGTTGAGCTGGGACTCCCATGTGGGCATTAAGCTGATTTGGATCCCCCACCTCAGTGACTTTGCTTGTCAGAATCCAGCTGGGAAAGTTGCAAAGGAGCCCTTGCCAATAACACGCCAGTTCCTAGGTGACTGAAGTTTGATCAGGTGACCCTGGGGATTCTGTGACAGTCATGCTGTGAGTCCGTGCTAGTCAGTGGACCCAGCAGCTGAGTCTGGGGAATCAGAGAAGGAAAAAGAGGAGGGGCCTGGAGAGCTATCAGAGTCGGAGGAAGGCTCTGATGAGCTCCAGGACTTACAAGCTGATGAAGAGCCTGGCCCCTCCAATCGTGCTCAGGCTTTGAGACCCAGCTGTGCTGGGAAGCTGAGTCAGACTCTGAGGACTCACAGCTGGAAGACATCATAGACGCTCGCAAACACAGACAGGCAACAAGAGCAGGACAGAGGGAGGCAATGGGGTGACTCCAAGGGAGGAGGAAAAGGCATAGAGAAGCGACGCCTTGGGGCTGCATAATAAAAAGGGAAAGTGTGGGCGGTGCTGGTTGCTGAAGGCAACCATTTGCAAAGGACTTAAGTTTCATGGAATTCTGTTTTGTTTGCCTTGCTTGTGAACAATTCTCCGTTTGAATCGTGTTTTGTTTGCCTTTGCTTTTGGGCCATTTTACAGGTCTGTACCTAACTAATAAAAGGGGGTTGTTTTCCCTGCATTTCCAGCCTACTTGTTAAAAGAGGGTTTTGCCCTTGTGAACTAACCAGGACTCACATAGGCTGGGACAGAACAGGTCGTAAGGGGGAGGACCAGTCATATAGCGCTTTTTTTCAGCATCATTGGAACTTCGAATCTTCACTAGCTCTGTCAACATCCGTGCATTTTGTGCTGTACAAGTAGTCGTCGACTTACAATCGTCATTGAGTTCGACATTCCCCTTGCTAAGCAAGGTAGTGGTTAAATAAGTTGTGTCTCACTTTACGACCTTTTCGCCACAGTTGCTGGGTAAAATCATGGCAGATGTTAAGCAAATCATGCGGTCATTAAGCAAGTCTGGCTTCTCCCCCCCTCTTCCCGGCTGAACTTTGCTTGTCAGAAATCGCTGGGAAGGTTACAAATGGCGATCACATGATCCTGGGACAGTGCAACTGTCCTAAGTACACGCCAGTTGCCGAGCCTCTGAATTTTTGATCGCATGATTGTGGGGATGCTGCAACGGTCGTAAATGTGAAAAAACCCATCGTAGGTCACTTTTTTCAGTGCCATGGTAACTTTGAACAGTCACTAAGCAAACTGCTGTAAATCAAGGACTACCTGTAGTAACTGAGAAGCCTTGTCTCTAACACTGTAGTATGAGAAAGCATTTTCCTTATAATAAACAGACTTTTATCTTTGCCTAATCTGAAACCCCGGGTACTGTTTTTTCACCTGCTTTTATTCTTAATTTGAGCTTCTTACGTATCCACGACAGTCCATATAATGTTCCTTTCTTTCATTTCAGGCTGGTTGTTCCTAATAAAGGCTACTCCTCGTTAGATCAAAGTCCTGATGAAAAGCCATTGGTGGCTCTGGACACGGACAGGTAGATATGAAATGACAAAACTAACCTATGAAATTATATTATTTAGAAGATAGACAAATAGAGTTGGAAGAGACCCTGGAGGTCTTCTAGTCCAGCCCCCTATTTGAGCAGGAGACCTTATACCATCCCAGTCAAATGGTTGTCCAATCTCTTTTTGAAAGCCTCCAATGATGGAGCACCCACAACTTCTGAACATCTGATTTGTGGCCAAAGATGAAGTGTGATTGCTCCGTGTGGAATTTTTCGGAATCCTTTTCTGGGGAAGCTCAAGTTTTTCCAGCTTTTGATATGTGCATTCACCTTGCCAGCTAACAAGCCCCAAAGTTAATGTTTGTAAGTTGTAAGATTTGTTTTGTTGAAGTTGTTTCGTTCATAGCTTTCATTTTTCGTAGTTCTTCCACCTCAGAGTGAGTATACCTTTAATATATAACACCACCACTTTCTATATACAATCTTTCTCCCGTCCAGTGTCCTCCAGATGTATCTAGACTGCTGTGTTGAGAAATTTTTTGAGTTTACTCCAAGCTATTTGGTGACATTATGAAGGTACTCACGGCTAAAAGTCACAAGCTTTGATGGTGCTTAAAATGACTGAGAAGAACATAGAACAGAGAATTCTAGCGCTGGAAGGGATCTTGGTGGTCTTCTAGTCCAACCCCCTGCTCAAACAGGAGACCTTAGATCAGACATGTCAAACACAAGGCCCAGTGGCCGGATGCAGCCCACAAAGTGGTTTTATGTGGCCTGTGAAGCCATCCTGGAAACAGTGAGGGAACGGCCCTCACTGCCTTGGCCCTGGCCCAGGCCAGCTGGGAGCCAATGTACAATTTTGTGGTGGCCATCTTGGCACTTGCCCCAGTGAACCATGCCTTGGCACTTGCCCCGGTCCCATCTCCTTCT
Organism: Crotalus tigris; assembly: GCF_016545835.1. Classification (NCBI taxonomy): domain Eukaryota; kingdom Metazoa; phylum Chordata; class Lepidosauria; order Squamata; family Viperidae; genus Crotalus; species Crotalus tigris. The sequence continues at coordinate 51,480 of NW_024097145.1, read as the reverse complement.
CCAAGAGACCCTCAGATCTGTCCTACTCCTGCCCAGGCTCCCATAGGCACTCTTGATGTGAATGATGTAGAACTGGCCACGCCCATCTAGTAGGCCACACCCACTGCATCCACACCCACCCAGAAGGCTGCACCCACCCTGGCCACACCCACCCGCCCCCCCCCCAGGGCAACCGCAATGCTGATGCGGCCCTCAGTGAAATTGAATTTGACACCCCTGCCTTAGATGATCACAATCAAACGTTTGTCTAATCTCCTCTTAAAAACCTCCAGTGATGGAGCACCCACAACTTTCCACTCATTAATTAACAAAGTAACAGAATAACAGAGTTGGAAGGGACTTTGGAGATCTTCTAGTCCAACCTCCTGCTCAGGCAGGAAACCCCTATACCATTTTAGACAAACGGTTGTCCAATCTCTTCTTAAAAACTTCCAGTGTTAAGTGTATTCACAACCTCTGAAGACAAGCTGTTCCACTGGTTAATTGTTCTCACTGTCAGGAAATTACTCCTTAGTTCCAGGTAGCTTCTCTCCTGGATTAGTTTCCATCCTTTGTTTCTTGACCTGCCCTCAGATGCTTTGGAGCAGGGTCTTCACACTTGGCGACTTTAAGACTTGTGGACTTCAACTCCCAGAATTCCTCAGCTAGCCCTGGCTGGCTGAGGAATTCTGGGAGTTGGTGTCCACAAGTCTTAACGTTGCCAAGTTTGAAGACCCTTGCTTTGGAGAATAGGTTGACACTCCCTCTTCTCTGTGACTTCCTGGAGATAGAACAGTTACGTTCCTATAGACCAGGGGTAGGCAACCTTGGCTCTTTTATGACTCGTGGACTTCAACTCCCAGAATTCCTGAGCCAGCACGGCTCAGCTTGGAAACCTCTCCCTTTCTCCTCAGCATGGCTGGCTCAGGAATTCTGGGAGTTGAAGTCACGAGTCATAAAAGAGCCCAGGTTGCCTACCCCTGCTATAGACCACAGATCCATCCTGATGGGCCTCATAGTGCTGTCCTCTCCTTGTCTATGAAAATGAACAGCAGTGTGCTACACAACATGCTCTTTTGCTTGCTGGAGATGCCTTTCCCCATTGTGTCTTGCCTTGCTTTGCAGTGATGATGACTTTGACATGTCCAGATATTCCTCCTCGGGATATTCTTCAGCTGAGGTGGGTCCCATTCCGTCCCTTTGTGTCTCACGAAGAATAAACTTGTCTTTCCGTTTGCAAAGTACGAGGAATCTAAAACTATGAACTGGATTTTTAAAGGCAATGAACCTTGGCAGTACAGTAGTGGCCAAAATTGTGGAAACCTTTCAGGAAAAGTGTACCTTTGAGGTTTGATGGCTAATAACACCACTTTTTTCTTTTTGGAGTAGTACCATAAAATTATATATCAATGGAAAGATAATTTAATCAAGAATGTAATGCAACAAAGTTTGTTCAATGATCTGTACTGTATTCTATGAAAAGTTATAGCTAAATAACCAGAAAAAGGAAGCACAACTTGCTTAGGTTGGTATCAGGTAGCTTTCCTTCATCTGATTGTAGCCAATGAGCATGAGGGTTTAGAGAGCCAATCAGGTGTCATCTTGTTTTGGCCATGAGCCAATCAGATCACAGTAGGATTCAGTTATGGATGTCATGTGTTGAAGCTGAGAGGAGGATATTTGTCAGTGTGTTATGTGATGGCTATCAAGTTGGTTGGGTTTTTTTGTGTTCTTTCATTTAGTGAGCTTGTAAAACGTAATAAAATTAAAGTAATGGTGCAAAGAGTTGACTGGTCGCCCAGAAAGCGATGTAAAATAGTATTATTAAGTGAACAAGGCTACAGATATAAAGAAATTAGAAGAAAAATGGCTGGAAACGTAACCAAAGGTGGCATTTCTACTGTACACTTTTCCCAAAAGGTTTCCACAATTTTGGCCACTACTGTCGTTTTCTCGGGCTAAAACTTCTAGATTTACTGATAATACTTCTGAAATGTGGATTCGGATACTGCTTTAGGGAAGACCTGATGTAATTTTCATCACAGATGCAGGGAGAGATAAGAGTTGGCCAAATTCATGATTACATCTCCTCCACAGAGATCTTCAGGGCATCAGACCCTCTGCAAATACATTGGTCCCTCTCAGTCCTTGAAAATGTCCTGGAAAAATGAGATTGGCAATCAAACCAAATCTGAACCAGTCTTTGGCCACCAGGCTTACGTTTTCAATAAGAGGCAGTCCTCAACTTACGACCAATCGAGTGCAAAATTTCCATTGCTAAGCGAGACCATTGTTAAGTGAGTTTTGCCCCATTTTACGACCTTTCTGGCCACAGTTGTTAAGTGAGTCACTGCGGTTAGTAACACGCCTGTTAAGAGAATCCAGCTCCTCCATTGACTTTGCGGGTCAGAAGGTCGCAAAAGGGGATCATGTGACCCTGCAACCGTCATAAAGACAAGTCAGTTGCCAAGCCTCTGGATTTTGATCATGTGACCATGGGGATGCTGCAACGGTGGTAAGTGTGGAAAAAAACGGTCCTAAGTCACTTGTTTCAGTGCCGTTGTAACTTTGAACGGTCACTAAACAAACTACTGTAAGTCGAGGACTGCCTATAGCAGTGGTTCTCAACCTTTTTAATGCCGTGACCCCCAACCGGTCGTAAGTCGAGGACTACCCAACCGGTCATAAGTCGACTTCCCAACCGGTCGTAAGTCGGGGACTTTCCCTGCCCGGGAGCGCTGCGCATGCGTGGTGCCGCCCCCTGTGCCGGCCGAGGCATAGCTGGCAAGTGGCAAAGATGGAGCAGGCCAACCACCCGCTGGGCCACCAGCTGGCCCAGCCCAAGGGAGGTAAGGCACCCGCCGGGCCCCACGTGCGCCAGCAACCCTCCCTGCGCCCGCTGGCCTCCCGCCTCCCACCCCTGGCCCTCTTTTACTTACATTTTTAGTAGTTGCTCAGCAGGGAGGGGTGGAAGCTTCCAGACAGCTCGCCTTCGCTGCAGATAACTTGCAGCACCATTTGCAGACTGGGGCTTTTGGCGGGCTCAGCAGGGCAGAGACAGCCTGGACAATTCCTATTGGCTTTTGAAAGCCAATAGAATTAGACTCTATTCAAGAGAGTCTATTTTATTGGCTTTCAAAAGCCAATAGAATAAAAGGGAGTAGCACAGCTAAGGAAAAGAGGAAAAAAAATGGCAGACTGCATTGTTTGGTGACCCTCGTGAAATGGTCATTCGACCCCAAATGGGGTCGCGACCCACAGGTTGAGAACCGCTGGCCTATAACATCCTGGGAAGAGCTCATATCTTAGGAGTAGATCATAGCTGAGTAGTCGTAGTGTGCAAAACTGCAAATTCAGACTTGATCTTGTTAAACATGACCAGAAAAGCACCTTTGGCTAAGAGTCTCGACCTCTAATAAGTTTTATAGAGGCCTGGCCCAGCTTCGTTGTTTCGAAGACGTCAGGCCAACATTGGGAGCATCATAGATACCACTTTACTTATTTATTTATTAAATCGATAGCCTGCCTGCTTCACTATCCCGAACTACTCCGGGCAGCTTACTTAGGCAGAGGTTAATCCATAAAGCTGATGACTTAAGCTGTTCTTGAGTGATTTGGGTTGCTCGCTCCTGCTATTGCTATTTGGATGGATGGATGGATGGATGGACAGATAGATAAATAATAGATAATGGATGGATGGATGGACGGACTGATAGATAGATAACAGATAATAGCTGGCTGGCTGGCTGGCTGGAGAGAGAGAGATAGATAGATAGATAGATAGATAGATAGATAGATAGATAGATAGATAGATAGATAGATAGATAGATAGATAGATAGATAACAGCTGGATGGAGACATTTTAAAGGGAGACTAGTATAGCTATTTCAAGCTATTTAGCTCTCATCAGCTAGCCATACCCTTCTGAGATTTGAACCTGGGCAGCTATATATATTGGGTGAAGCACCTGGTCTACCAAATATAGGACAAAGCAATCTGCTACTGCATTTCGCTCCAGTCTAGGAACATTTTTTGCAGACAGATGTCACTACTGTGAAAACTGTAAATTCAAAATTTTGTAGCTTTAACTCTTTGTCAGTTACAAAATTTTGAATATATATACATAGATAGGTAGATAGATGGGTGGGGAGGTAGGTAGGTAGACAGACAGACAGACAGACAGACAGACAGACAGACAGACAGACAGACAGACAGACAGACAGACAGATAGATAGATAGATAGATAGATAGATAGATAGATAGTAGCTGGATGGAGGCATATTAAAGGGAGACTAGTATAGCTATTTCGAGCTATTTAGCTCTCATCAGCTAGCCCTACCCTTCTGAGATTTGAACCTGGGCAGCTATATATATTGGGAGAAGCACCTGGTCTACCAAATATAGGACAAAGCAATCTGCTACTGCATTTTGCTCCAGTCTAGGAGCATTTTTTGCAGGCAGATATCACTACTGTGTAAATTCAAAATTTTGTAGCTTTAACTCTTTGTCAGCTACAAATTTTTGAATGTATATACATAGATAGGTAGATAGATGGGTGGGTAGGTAGGTAGGTAGATAGATAGATAGATACAGTAGATAGATAGACAGACTGACAGACAGACAGATGGACAGACAGATAGAATGACAATACAATACAATAACACCGTAATAAACTCACCACAATATGACAACATACAGTTGCCCTGGGATAGATGTTGTAATTCAATATCTAAGGAAGCTAACCCTCTAATTACAAAGACGTCCCTGCTCTCTAATATTCATGTCAGCGCCTACAATTCTGGGCCAGGTGCCTCTCAGGTGCCTCTCAATTGGACCATGGCTGGGTTGACATCCTGTCTCTTTGTCTGCAGCAGATCAACCAGGACTTGAATATCCAACTTCTCAAGGACGGATACCGGTTGGACGAGATCCCGGACGACGAGGACCTTGACCTGATTCCGCCCAAGTCCGTCAACCCCACTTGCATGTGCTGTCAAGCCACCTCTTCCACTGCCTGTCACATCCAGTAACGGGGGACGCCTGGCCAAGCCGAGGGCGACCGGCGCGGCGCGTTCCATTATAACTGTAAAACTTAACAGCCATTGCTTCCTCCTATGGTAGGACGTGCACCTCTTTGTGTTCATAGAGTCAGGAGAAACCAAAAAAAAAAAAAATTAATAATAATATTAACCATTTTGAGATCCTCTTCTCTCTCTTTTCTTTTTTTTTTTGTTTGTTTGTATGAGTTAAAACTGCAGTAAGTGAGAGGTGAGATAACACTGTACAGGAAAAATCCATTTATCTCTTTGGAATTCAGGGCTGGTTTCAAGATTCATGCATAGAGTTCCAAAGACAGGTGGACGGATTGGCTGAGGATGTTGTAGGGCAGGCCTATCCAACCTCGGCAACTTTAAGACTTGTGGACTTCAACTCCCAGAATTCCCCAGCCAGCATGCGCTGGCTGGGGAATTCTGGGAGTTGAAGTCCACAAGTCTTAAAGTTGCCGAGGTTGGAGACCTCTGCTGTAGCTCTACTTGACCAATTTTGTTCCAGGTGCAGGAGAAGGAAAACAGTCTTTGATCAGAAATTAAGGGGACTTTATTTTGGGGGCAGGGGAAGCTGAATAAGAGGGAGAGGAGGAGAGCAAGAACGAAATACCAGATTTTTTTTTTATTTTATTTTTTGCTAAAGAGGAATTGGCCAGGAGGAATTCATACCAAACATGGATTACAGGGAACTAGTAACAGTGTAACACCAAACAGTGGTGGCCACTGAAACATGAAAAAAAAAATGGAATATAGAACCAGGGCTCCCCTCACTCCATAGTCTTACCTACTCACTAAACACAAACCCTAACATAAGTCTACCAACTCCGAGAAGCAGCATTGCTCACAATGTAAATCTTGATTTCTTCAAGACGAGAAGATCTGCATTGGGCTGTTTTTCTCCTGCATTTGCAAAGCAAGAGGTCCTTTAGCTTCTGAGGATCAGGGGTCAAGCTGCTGCCCTAAGCAGATCTTGGCTTGTAGTGCCCACTGGGGTGGGGTGGGGGGTCCTTGGTGCGCTCTGATTGTGGTTGTTTTCTTGCAGACGTTTCATGACCCAGCTAGGTAACGTCATCAGTATTAGTGATGTTATCTAATTTGGGTAATGAAACATCTGCAAGAAAACCACCAAGCTCAGAGAGCACCAAAGACCCTTTATTTCAACCCTGAGCAATCAATATTCTCCTATATCAGTGCCCGCTGGGTTCAAAAACAGGATTGTGGCTACTTACAGAGGCTCCTGATGAGTCCAGAAGGCGACACCCTTTTGTCCCAAGATCCAGCTGGCCAGACCCAGCACCTGCCTCCATTCTGGACCTGGGTCAGTGACAATTCCCCACGGCCAACTCACCACAGTCAACTTGCCGCGGGGCGAGAGTTATACTGTTAAAAAGAAATGGTGGCATAGAGTCATTAAAGGAAGGAACATGACCATGAAACGTGAACGATAACAATTAAAATATTTTTTTAATTCATTTTAAATCATTCAATGGAATTGCTAAATTGTCCTGCGGTGAGTTGGCTGCGGCAGTTCCATCTGGAGCCAGAACAGTTGGGCTTGCCTAAAGACTTCTTGGCCTAAATCCTCTCCTGTTACTGGATGCCAACTAGCATGCTCATGTCCTTGACAGATTGGTGCCCTGTTCGGCCATCGCCATTGCTTGTAAATAGGCTGCTTTTGCAGCGTTTGTATAAAAACTACCGGCCACCTGTAGTAAAGGAGAGAGAAAAAAAAATAACAATAACCAAAACTGATGATTATTCTGCTTTGCTAAACTCAGACTGTGCCAAGCTTTGCAACCTAACAGAGAAAATATTTGAGTATATCTAGAGACAAAACCAATATGGCGGAGTCACTGTCCCTATCCAAGCCTGCTCATCTTCGGGGACTTCTCTGCTCCAAACTGGGTTTTAGGATTTGTCCCCTGGCTCACCAACTCTCCCCTCCTGAGCACAAATTCGGACTGCTATCTTCTCCTGATAGAGTATTTATGTACGTGGGTACTACATATATTCCCATCCTGGTTAGCAGTTCCACCCGTTGTCCGTGGATTAAAGTGATCCTGGGTTTTGGGAAGCAGAGTTTCTTTCATGGTCCTCTTGGAGAAGAGGGAGCTGCAAGAGAAAATGAGATTATTTTGGAAACGTGATACAGGAGATGGCAGGTTTCTTCTGTTGAGTTGATCTTTTGAGTTAAGGACCAGCAAAAACTTCATGGGATGACTAGAACCATGGCAAAGGCTGACACCCTCCCCCCAAAAAATGACCTTATTAGTGATTAATGTAGGCCAGAGAAGTTTCCCTTTAATAATAAAAAAAGACATCCTTAATCCCTTTGAAAAGCTTCTACCTAGAGATTAACTCATCTGTATTTGATTTTCACACATGGTTCCTTCAAACGGATAACAGTGATTTTTTTTTATTTTATTTTTTAAAAAGAATCTTTGCACTGCTTAACGTGATTATGACCTCCTACCTTTGTGTTTCTAGCCAAACGCTTTGTCATATATTTTTTTTCTCCACTAGGATTTGGGGGATTGCAAAAGGACTGTGCTTTGAATTTGACCTTTGTTCGTATTTGGGCCCCCGAGAGATCAGATGGGTAAATATTACGGGCCCGCTCAGCCCCTTCTTTTGACCCGGATGTGCGTTGTGTCAAAACTCTGATGAAAAGATAAATTTTCCTCTTTCGGTCTTCACAAAAGTTCTTGGAGAGAAAGCTCTTTTAGCAAGGTCAGTATGGTAGTACCGTAAATGCCGGCGTACAAGGCGACCCGGCGTATAAGACGACCCCCGTCTTTATAGCCGGGCCGCATTTCTAGAACGTCGTCTTATACGCCGGAAACTACTAGTATTTCCGGCGTGTAAGACGACTCGGCGTATAAGACGACCCCCGTCTTTGGCGCCGATTTCAGTGCTCACGGAAGTCGCCTTATACGCCGGCATTTACTGTATATACATTTTTAAAAAAACATTATTTTTGGCATCTCCTTGCCTTTGTGTCTTTGTGTTTTCTAAGAAAGAGACAGAGTAGAAAAGAGGAAAAATTAGCAAGGCTTTCAAAGGGACTTTTTTTTTCCAAAAGGCAACTGGATTTTCTTGGTTTTCTTGATGTTTTGCTTCTCATCCAAGGAGTTTCTTCAGTTCTGACTGAATGGTAGAGGATGGAAGGATTTATAGTCCTCGCAGTTGTCTAGTCGTTAGCTCTCTCTCTCTCTCTCTCTCTCTCTCTCTCTCTCTCTCTCTCTCTCTCTCTCTCTCTCTCTCTCTCTCTCTCAGTCGTTGAGGCCACTTGGAGATTTATCTGTGCCCTCAGGGTCAGCTGAATCGGAGTGCAAAAGGGTATGGAGCCTTCTCGGAACTGCTGACAGGACACTAAGATGGATCTGCCATTTTTTTCCCTCTTAGGGACATTAACCCAGAAGGAAATGTCCTCATCTGGGGGCTTTAGGCAGTGCAGGAACCTTCCGTTCTCACTTGAGGGACTGCCTTCCTGCTCATGCAGCCGGGTTATGCCCAAAAGCAAGTAAGTTTAGACAGAGTTGGTGGTCCTCCATGCACGCTTTCCTGCCCTCGTTCCCTTCCAGGGAAGGGGCCTATTTGCAGCAAACGTGGAAAGAACCAAAGCCATTCTGGATGCGACCAAGTCCTGCATCTGCTCTGAAAGATCAAGGTCCCTGGGGTAGGGTCTCCTTCCTTGTGGGAGATGCGCAAGCGACCCGGTCAAATTGTACACGTGTCGGGGAAGGGAGGGAGATAGCAGGAAAAGTCAGAGGCCTAACTTACTTCTCCGAAGGAATCTTGGCACCCGTGTCCAAGATTCCTTCCTTGCAAGCTCGGCTGAATTGCACACAGCCCTTGTTCTTCAAGTTCTGTTGTTTCTTATCGGGCCATACCTATTCTGCTGAAAGGTTGGTAACTCTCTTCTCTCTGTCCTCAGCTTATCCTCCTCCTAACCCTTGGAGGCAGCTTAAAACACCCTCCCCCAATAAATCAGCTGCCCCACATTTATCCCAAGAACGTCCCACAGTGCGTCTGCAGGAAATTCAGGAGCTAAAATGGAGGAAGGCACATATTTACCCAAAATGCAGGAGCTAAAATGGAGGAAGGCGTGTATTTACCAACCAAGCATCTTGACAGAATAACAGAGTTGGAAGGGACCCTGGAGGCCTTCTAGTCCAACCCCCTGCTGGAGCAGGAGACCCTGGCCTATCCCGTTTCAGAAACGTGGCTGTCCAATCTCTCCTTAAAAACCTCCAGTGCTGGAGCAGCCACAACTTCTGGAGGATCTATAATAATAATAATAATGATAGTAGTAAAGTTGGAAGGGACCTTGGAGGTCATCTAGTCCAACCCCCTGCTCGGGCAGGAAACCCTACACCATTTCGGACAAATGGCTGTCCAGTCTCTTCTTAAAAGAAGTGTTGGAGCATTTACTGCTTCTGGAGGCAAGCTGTTCCACTGATTAATTGTTCTCACTGTCAGGAAGTTTCTCCTTACTTCTTCTCTGCTTCGGTCTAGAATGATCTCCATTGCTGCAGGGGTTCTTGGCCTATAATTTGTGGGTCCCTCATATTCCTACAGCCATCTCTCCAGCCCCCTCCCTCCTTTGGAGAGAGAGCCAAGTGGCAGAACTTTGCTACACAACTCTTTGCCCCCTTGAAAGCCGTTGCGCCTTCAAATCCTTCCGTCAGGAATTACCGAATGCCAAATAGCAGAGTTGGAAGGGACCTTGGAGGTCTTCTAGTCCAACCCCCTGCTCGAGCAAGAGACCCTATGCCATTTCAGACAAAGGGTGGTCCAATCTCTTCTTGAAAGCCCCCAGTTTTGGAGCATCCAAATTCCTTCAAAAAGTCCGAGTTTTCTTGCTTGTGAGCACCTTATGACCAACCAAGAGATTCAGTAAGTTCTGTCCCATCCTCTCTTTTTATAAATTGATAGATTTGCACCGAGAGGGAAGCAGAGGATCATCCAGCTTCCCAAAACTGCGAGGGAATAATTTTGTCTTCGTTCTTGTTTGGTGGAGGGGCGGGAGACCCCCCCCCTTAGATTTTGCACTGTTCAACCTGCCCCTTCCTCTATCAGTCCCACCCCCTCCAGTAGCTTCATTAACTAGATAAGGGGGTTCAGGACTGCTTCCGTTTGCTTCTTCCTTGGATAGGTCAAATATTCTCTTGTAAACCCCCCCCCACTCTTCTTTTCCTGAAAGTGTGTGCCCTGATGGCCTGGGAGCAAGGGGTCTTCTGCGGAAAACTGTTTCAAGAAACTTAGTTACCTTGTTCACTCTTCCTCTTTTAAGTGTCAGTTTATCAAGGATGTTAGGTCTCAGCCATCTCTTCTCCAGGAGCAAAACCAGAGACCCAAGACCTGTCCTTAAGCCCAAAGCCTTCTCCACCAGCCTCCTCTGTCCTGTGACCAGCTGCCCTATTGGGAGAGGGGTTAGTGAAGCCACCTTATCCACCTGGGATGCTCTCTGAGCTGGGTTGCTTTCTTGCAGACGCTTCATGACCCAAGGAGGTAACATCATCAGTGTTAGAAGGGAGTGGGGTGTGTGGAGTGAAGAAGGAGAAGGAGAAGGAGGAAGACCATGAAGCTCTGGGTACTCTCTGAGCTTGGTTGTTTTCTTGCAGATGTTTCGTGACCCAACTAGGTAATGTCATCAGTGCTAGCGAGTATGGACTTTGTGCTGTTTTTTTTTTTTTTAAATCCCAGAACACATCCTCTCCAACAGTCAATACCCAGATAAGCAGGGATTGCTTCCAGACAAACAACCAAGCAGAAAACAATAGCCTCATCAAGGTACTACTAAGGAGAAAACTATACACCCACCAACACCAACATGTCAAGCCACTACTATATGAACTAAGGTCATTGGTGCTTCTTGAGCTGAGTTGTTTTCCTGCAGACATTTCATTACACATCTAGCTGACATCATCAGTAGTAGAAGGGAGTGGGGTTTGTTCTCTACCCCAAACAAGGAACTATCAATTCGGTCAACAGCCTAACCAAGAAGAAAACAGCACTCCCACCAAAAGGACAGGCCACTAATATATAAAAAGTTAGTAAAGCCCGCTCCCTTCTCACACTGATGATGTTACCTAGTTAGGTAGTGAAATGTCTGCAAGGAAACAAGCTCAGAGAGCACCAAGAACTCCACAATTGTCCTCTTCCCTTCCTCCTCTTCCTCCTCCTCCTCCTCCTCCTCGCACTGATGATGGTATCTAGTTTGGTAATGAAATGTGTGCAAGAAAACCACCAAGTTCAGAGAGCACTAAGGACTCCACAGTTGTCCTCTTCCCTTCTTCCTCCTCCTCCTCCTTCTCTTCCTTGCACTGATGATGCTACCTAGTTTGGTAATGAAATCTGTTGAAGAAAACCACCAAGGTCAGAGAGCACCAAGGACCCTACAGTCGTCACTATCTTCCTCCTCCTCATCCTCCTGAAACTCTACTGGCTTCCAGCACTGATTATATTACCTAGTTTGGTCATGAAACGTCTGCAGGAAAACTACAAAGCTCAGAGCGCAGGCAGGAACCCCCCCCCCCAGTTGCACCTTCAGCTGCAAATGTTCTCTTCCATTGCTACTTCTTACCATGTCTGACTTGTGTGTGCATGAAACAGGCAAAGGAAAGATGTCAGAGTCCCAACAGGGAACCGTCTTTGGTTTGGGGATAACCAACCTGCTCGGGAATCCTTGACGAGACACCAGCCCTATCACTTCCCTCTTAAACTCACTTATAAATTGGGAAGGGGAATCTCCTTGTTCTGGCTAATCCCCCTCCCCTCCTAGTAAGTCGGCTCTTGTTTTCTAGCCAAGCCCAGTCTTAACTCTTTGCTTCCCCGGTCTGAGCAACGTAGCACAGTCCTTTTCCCATCGTGTAGATGACTGCCTTAAACCAATCTGTTGGGTTGTTGGTTTTGTTTTTTTTTAATTATAATTATTATTATTATTATTATAGTTTACTGTCAAGTTTACACATTAATTTATTTTTACAATGTGATTTTTGGAAGACATGTTACATGTATAATGTTTTTTTTTTAACATTTCCATTGCAGTATTTATCATTGTTACTGGTTGTGTGTAGTGTTGACAGAATTAATATTAAAAGGCATACATATGAAACCTACCCAACTGTCTCTGTGTCTGAAAGCCTCCATCTCCGGAAAAGGAAGGGAGAGATTCTGTTTTCTCAGAGCAATAAAAAAACAAAATACTGTAGACATTGACGAGCAAAGGGGAAGGGGTGTGTGTACGTGTGTGTGAATGATAGGGAGGGAGAGAGAGAAAGTGAGAGAGAGAGAGAGAAAGAAAGAAAGAAAGAAAGAAAGAAAGAAAGAAAGAAAGAAAGAAAGAAAGAAAGAAAGAAAGAAAGAAAGAAAGAAAGAAAGAAAGAAAGGAGAAAAAAGGAAGGGGGGAGGGAAAGAAAGAAAGAGGAAGGAAGGAAGGAAAAGAACGAAAGAGAAGGGAAAGGAGGGAGGAAGGGGAGAGAGACAGACCGTAAGTGTGTGAGATTGTGTTGTTCTAGCCTTCCTATGGCAACCAAGTTCTTACATTTCTGGGGCTATTCCTTCTAATTCACCCATCACTTTCTCACCTTCCCTGTTCCTGTGCAATGATTTCAGATGGACTTTGAAGGGGGGGGTTGGACTAGAAGACCTCCAAGGACCCTTCCAGTCCTATGGTTCTATGTAGATAAAAAATGCACAGTAGTAAGTCAAAGACTACCTACACTCCAGGACAAATCCCACACTTGTTAGCCACAACAATCTATATGCAATCAGACTGATAGGGAAACATTCAGATCTAGATGGTTCACAGTTCCTCCACATCCAGATTCAGGAATAATAGATTGGTGGGACCTTCAAAATGGTGGTCTTTTTCATGCCGGGGTGCTCAACGGCTTCCCTGTAGCACTTGAGAAGCGTTTTCTGTTGGAAAATGAAAAGTAGGCAAAAAACGTTTTCAGGGAAGTCACACAAACCGATAGACGTATTTACCTCAGAGGTCTTCACCCTTGGCAACTTTAAGACTTGTGGACTTCAACTCCCAGAATTCCCCAGCCAGCCTTTAAGTTCACAGATTTTAAAGCTTCCTGACAAGGGAATTCTGGGAGCTGAAATCCACACATCTTAAAGCTTCCTGAGGGGAATTCTGGGAGCTGAAATCCACACGTTTCCTGACGGGAATTCTGGGAGCTGAAATCCACACATCTTAAAGCTTCCTGACAGGGGAATTCTGGGAGCTGAAGTCAACACTTCTTAAAGCTTCCTGACAGGAGAATTCTGGGAGCTGAAATCCACACATCTTAAAGCTTCCTGACAGAGGAATTCTGGGAGCTGAAATCCACACATCTTAAAGTTTCCTGACGGGAATTCTGGGAGCTGAAGTCAACACTTCTTAAAGCTTCCTGACGGGAATTCTGGGAGCTGAAATCCACACATCTTAAAGCTTCCTGACAGAGGAATTCTGGGAGCTGAAATCCACACATCTTAAAGCTTCCTGATAGGGGAATTCTGGGAGTTGACGTCCACACATCTACAAGCTGCTGAGGTCGAGAAACGCTACTTTAGAGGAAAAGATTGGAAGACTCACTGGCTTTGAGGCTGCTTCATTGCCTCTATGGTCATCCTCAATTCCTAGAAAGAAACCTACTCTCAATTCCAGTTCCATTTCTTTAAACATTCAGATGGTTGCACATCCAAATGTCCCCAACAAAGCTAAACCTTCAGCAGGATCTCTCTGTACAAAGCCCTGGAAGGCAGAATCACGCAAAATGAAATCTGCAGGTGACATAGACCTCTTCAGCAGTTACCGATGGTGATCACGGATCAACTGGGTCACCCAAGGATAGATGCTCCCTCTGCTGGGATAAGGGGCTTTGCTTGAAGTTTTCATTTTCACCTTAGGCCCATCTTCTACCCAAGAACTTGCTGAGCTCCTGCACATGGCAGAAAGTTCTCTGGCATTTCCAGGGATGTACATGTAGAACCGGGATCTCCAAACTTGGCAACTTTTAAGATTTGAGGACTTAACTCCCAGAATTCCCTAGCTGGCAAGCTTCAAAGATCTGTGGACTTCAACTCTCAGTATTCCCTAGTTACCAAGCTTTGGGAAGTATGGGTTTCATGCTGGTTGAGGACTTCTGGGAGTTGAAGTCCATACATCTTCAAGTTACCTTGCTCTAAAGCCGTGTTTCCCAAACTTGACAATTTTAAGGCATGAGGACTTCAACTCCCAGAATTCCACAGCCAGCAACGCTGGCTGTGGAATTCTGGGAGTTGAAGTCCACATGCCTTAGAATTGTCAAGTTTGGGAAACACTGCTCTAAAGCCTTGGGCCCACCTGGATGGGTTTTCCTGACCCACTTGCCTATTTCTGCCTGCCAACTGTGACATCACCCATGATGCCAAGGCTGACTGTTGGGAAGGGCTGTGATCTTCAAGGAAAAGAAGACTTAATTTTGCCCCACTGGCATGAAGAGCAACTCTCCCTTTCCCAGCATCCGTAGGGAAAGAGCCCCAGACTCCATGAGGCTGAGGTCTCCAGCTCTTCTGCCGAAGAAGTGTACTTCACTCCCTCTCCCTGCATTCACGATTTCCGAAGAGCCGTCCAGATCCATCCAAGATGTTCCTCTTTGCTACCAAAACCAAGACACCCATCAGCACCTACGCTGACTCCTACAGGCCTCCCAACACCATGAAGAAGGTCTTTGAGGAAGCTCCAATGACTCTCTGGAGCGAGAATAAGTTTGTGACCCAGGTAACTCTAAAGTGCATATGAGACTATGGTCCCACCATATCTGGAACATGGCGGTTGAGAAGGTAGTAATTAGATGTCTTGAAGTGGAACACAACTTGACCCAGCAGAGAAGGTGTCCTGGATCAGTCCAAGGCCATCAAGTTTAGGACGTCCAGCCAGCTCTCCGTGATGCTCTCTTTCCTGGCCAACACTCAGTAAGGAGAGCCCCACAGATAGTTGTGTGGGATTCTTGGTGCACTCTGAGCTTGGTTTTTTTTCTTTTAGACATTTCATTACCCAACTAGGTAAAATCACCAATTCTGAAGGTTATATTACCAAGTTGGGTAATGAAATGGCTGCAAGAAAACAACCAAGCTCAGAGTTATTTCTCCTCCTCCTCCTCCTCCACCACCACCACCACCACCTCCACCCCACAAACCCCACACTTTTCTAACACTGATGATGTGACTTAGTTGGGCAATTGAACGTCTGCAGGAAAACAACCAAGCTCAGAGAGTACCAGAACCTCACAGTCCCCTCCTCCTCCTCCTCCTCCTCCTCCTCCTCCTCCTCCTTTCTGCAAACCACACTTCCTTGTAGCAGTGATGAAGTTACATAGTTAGGTCATGAAACCTCTGCAAGGAAACAGTCAAACTCAGCACCAAGGACTCCACAGTCCAGCCCTGAGCTACAAATATTCTCTTCTATTTAAATCAGAGCCATTAAGGCATCTCCTCCTATTGAACCTTGAAATATATTGTAGTTTGTTTCTGCTGCCCAGTATGGTATAGGCTCAGGATTATGGGTACTGAAGTCCAGCACGTATGGACCGTGCTGTCTGGGAAAGGCTATTCAGGTGAGTTAGTTGGCAAATCTGCTCCAGTTTCTCTGGAACAGCCATCCAAGCCCAAAATCAGAAAGGAAGTATCTCTAATGACAAAAATTGGGTTGGAAAATCCATCAGGTGTACAACAGAGTTGGAAGGGACCTTGGAGGTCTTCTAGTCCAACCCCCTGCTTGAGCAGGAGACCCTTGACCATTCCAGGCAAATGGCTGTCCAATCTCTTCTTAAAAACCTCTTCTTAAAAAACCTTTTCCCACTTAGAGTGTCAGAGGGGGCAAAAAAGTCAAGATGGCAGCCACAACCATACAATTAAAGTCATGCTTTTTTGCATGTACTGTGCATGCAGTGTATACAAAAAGAGGCAAGGCTTTTGTGATGTGGAAGCAGCCACCATTTGACTTTGAGGCCTCTCTCCACCCTCCCACAGACTCCCCCACCTCTGGGATCCCACTGCATCAGGATTCAGCGATTCAAAAAACAACTACTCCAAAGGAAGGAAGGAAGGAAGGAAGGAAGAAAGAAAGAAAGAAAGAAAGAAAGAAAGAAAGAAAGAAAGAAAGAAAGAAAGAAAGAAAGAAAGAAAGAAAGAAAGAAAGAAAAGATTATGGGAATTGGCTTCAAAGCATCCAAGTCATCCTTGTGAAAACACCGCCCTCTCTTGGCCAGGATGGGCATCTCAGCCTTCCCACAACATGGCCAACTGGGATGAACTGGGTTTATAGTTGGCCCAGTTCGCCACATGAAAGCTGGCCTGTAAGCAAGATTAATTTGGACAGAGGTGGCCCAGTTCTGTCTGGATCCTTCAAAGGAAAGCTGAAATTATAGGATGAAAAAAAATATTTCCAGATAATCTGCTGTTTGTCGGATTTGCACATCATGCTTGCAACACGCACAGGTGAGGGAGAACAAGACAAACTGAGCGGGCCAGTTCTGAGGCAAACAATGTAGGCCAAGCAGAGGTCAAATCCTCCATGGAGAGCAGTTATGTCTGTAGTCTCTGCCTCCAAGCAATTGACTCCTTATTTCAGAGGGAAGAGATTAAAAGTGGGTCATGAAACATTTGCAAGCAAACCAACAAACTCAGAGAGGAGTAAGGACCCCACAATCCTCCTGCTGCTGCTCCTCTTCCTTCTCTCTGCAAACAATACTTCCTTGTAACACTGATGAAGTTACATAGTTAGGTAATAAAACGTCTGCAAGAAAGGAGTCAAACTCAGCGAGCACCAAGGATTCCACATTCTGCTCCCTCCTCCTCCTCCCCCTCCCCCCTCGCCTTCTCCTCTTCCTCCTCCTTGTCCCCCCTCCCCCTCCTCCTCCTCCCTAACACTGATGCTGTTACCTAGTTAGGTCATGATATGTCTGCAAGAGGGAGTCAAGTTCTTTTCCAAAGCACCTGAAGGCAGGACAAGAAGCAATAGATGGAAACTAATCAAGGAGAGAAGCAACCTAGAATTAAGGACAAATTTCCTGACAGTGACAATAATTAACCAATGGAACAACCTGCCTCCAGAAGCGGTGAATGCTCCAGCATTGGGATTTTTAAAGAGGAGATTGGACAACCATTTGCATGAAATAGTATAGGGCAGGGGTCTGCAACCTTGACAACTTTAAAACTTGTGGACTTCAGCTCCCAGAATTACTCAGTCAGCTATGCTATGCTAATTCTGGGAGCTGAAGTCCACAAGTCTTAATGTTGTCAAGGTCGCAGACCCCTGGTATAGGGTTTCCTGCTTGAGCAGGGGGTTGGACTAGAAGACCCCCAGGGCCCTTTCCAACTCTATTCTGTTCTGTTCTGTTCTTCTAATCATCAAGCTCAGAGAGCCCAAAACACTCCACAGTCGTCGTCCTCCTCCTCCTCCTCCTCCTCCTCTCCACAACCACCTCTCCCTTCTAGCACTGATGCTGTTACCTAATTGGGTCATGAAACATCTGCAAGAAAACCACCAAGCTCAGAGGGAACCAAGGACCCCATAGTTGTTGTTGTTGTTGTTCTTCTTCTTCTTCTTCTTCTTCTTCTTCTTCTTCTTCTTCTTCTTCTTCTTCTTCTTCTTCTTCTTCTTCTTCTTCTTCTTCTTCTTCTTCTTCTTCTTCTTCTTCCTCTTCCTCTTCCTCTTCCTCTTCCTCTTCTCCTCCTCCTCCTCCTCTCCCTTCTAGCACTGATGCTGTTACCTAATTCCGTCATGAAACATCTGCAAGAAAACCACCAAGCTCAGAGGGAACCAAAGACCCCGTAGTTATTCTCCTCTTCCTCCTCCTCTCTTCTAGCACTGATGCTGTTACCTAGTTGGGTCATAAAATGTCTCCAAGAAAACCACCAGAACGTGGTTCCTGCAGTCTCCTGGCACGAGACTTTCAGCATCCAACAATGGCTTTGCCATAAGATGAAGAGTCTGGAGAAGGGGAGTGGGAAAGCATTTAACTGAGGTCCCACAACCATATTTTACATGCTAACATCTTCTCTTTGAACTAATGCAGGTCAGAATAAACACAGGTAGTCCTCAACTTATTGTTTGGCCTTCCAGCAACTTCAGAAAGCCATTTTAAATGTTGTGCTGCCCTCATGGTCACATGATCACATTTTGGGTGCTAGACAACCTGTCAGAACATGCACAGTTTTATTGCACTGAGGTAACCCAAGAGTAAATACAATAAACAGTGTTTGTAATTAAATGTGGTTTATATTACATTATCTACAATATACACTAGGAACAAAATACACGTGGTCATTCAACAAATTCCAATACAGAGCAATTACAGCAGTCAAACGGATAAGAGAAAGAGAAAGAGAAAGAGAAAGAGAAAGAGAAAGAGAGAGAGAGACTCCAGCAAAGCCTTCCCTTTTATACTCAGGCTCTTAAAGGGATACAGACAAAGACACAAACTGTGCTGAGTCATTCCATCATTGCATTCACCTTATATTACATTACATCATTACATAAGCTGTTTAGTTTTTCAATCATTATCCTGACACAACCAATTCACTTTTATTAGCAAAACACACCCATTCAGGAGAATGAGTTCACACTTAACGATCACATGATTCAGTCTTACAACCGTGGGATTTGCTAATGACCACCATAAAAATGGTCAAGAGGTGTCTTGACATGACTGTCACAACTTAACAGCCAAAATTTCAGTCCCAATTGCTGTTGTAATTTGAGAACTATCTGCATGTATTGTTTTATGTTTACATAGTTTAGAATCCTATTTAAATTATAGTATGTCGTAAGCCTGTCCTAAGTTGTGAGATAGTGAGATGGACAGCGCATGCATTTAATAAATGAAAAGAAAATGAAATTACAGTCGATGCAAAATAGCAACTTAGTTTCCAAAGATCAAAAAGTCCCTTGGAATTGAGCAGTTTATAAATGCAAATCTAAATAAATAAATAAATCTCATCCATGCAGAATTATGCTACGTAATCTTTCCAATCCAGGAATAATGAGCCCAGTCAAAGCCAAAAGTTAGCCTGCATTTCCATTTTTTAGAAAAATATTTTTTTTATTGGAAGTTTTAAAGAGAACCCCAAAACTCACACCAACTAGTACAAAATACAGAGAACAAGGAAAGAGAGAGAGAGAAAAGGAATAAGGAAAAAGGCCAGTGAGAAAGAATAAAAAGAAACGGGGGGAAAAGCTTCCCATTTTGTCTGCAGCAAATTTAAATGTAATTAAAAAAATGACCTCTTATTCTGTGATTATCAAAAAAGCTCAAAGCTTTTTCTATTCATTATTTTTTTCCTGATCATCAAAACCACAAAGGCCTTTTTTTTTTTTTTTTTGGTGATTTCATGCCAAAATAGTCTCTATACGGGTTTTCCAGCCATAAATGTAGAAAAATGAACATTTTTTTTCAGTCCAAAATTTAAACTGAATATCTTTTTTACTGATTCAATAAATTCTTATTTGTCTTTAAGCAGTAAGATATAAGTTACTAATTCACCCTCACAGGTAGTCCTTGACTTATAAGTTTGTTTAGTGACCGATCAAAATTACAACGGCACTGAAAATCGTGACTTATGACTGTTTTTCTCACTTACAACCATTGCAGCATCCACACGGTCACGTGATCAAAATTCAGCTCCTTGGCAACTGACTCGTATTTATGACGGTTGCAATGTTCCGGGGTCGTGTGGTCACCTTTTGCGACCTTATGACAAGTAAAATCAATGGGGGGAAGCCAGATCCACTTAACAACTGGGTTACTAACTTGTCAGCTGCAGTGATTCACTTAACAACCGGGTTACTAACTTGTCAGCTGCAGTGATTCACTTAACAACCGTGGCCGAAAAGTCATAAAACGGGGCAAAACTCCCTTAACAACTGTCTTGTTTAGCAACAAAAATTTTGGGCTTAATTATGGACATGTCAAGGTCTATATGTATATAGATTTCTTTAACATTTTATTATACTACATATTAACTTGTCTAAATCCACTCAAAGGTATTGCAGCTTTTTTTTTATTTTTTTAGTTTTATTTTATTCAAATACAAATAATACAAACATAACACATATAAATCTAAATAAAAAACAATATAAAAAAATACAAATACTACAGTGCACCCACACCCCTGGAGACCATTTGTATTACCTATATTTCTTCTCATATAACAACTAACAATATACAATATATTTCAATTGTGTCTTTATCCCCTCCAAAACAGCACATATCCTCGAGCAGGTTTATTCCCTTTGCCTTCCACCAAGACTGTTTTTATAAAATCATCTTATATTTCATTATAATTATTTACTTTAATCATCCCTTTTTTAAATTTAATTTCTGTTGTTAATTTATCATTTATTGCCACATTCCATATTTCATTATACCACCCATTTCTCTGAACATCCCAATTCCGTCTCCAATCACTAATCACTCCAACCATCACTAATCTATCTGCCATTATAATCAATTCCTTTTTTGCTTCATTTATATCTTGTTTTCCCACCAGTTCTCTAATTTCTCTAAACACCATGTCCCATATCTTTTGTGCACTAACACAATCCCACCACATATGTTCAGCTTTAAAAGGTTGACATACATCACGTCTTAAGTGAGATATCCAATAAACATGGAAAAATATTCATTTGTGAATTAGGCTGATCTTAAGAGCCACATTTGAATCCTCTCAAAACATGAGACCGCTGGATTCAATTCTCAAAGGTTTTTTGTAAAATGCTATTACCTACTGTCGTAATATTTTTGAGCTGTCTACAAAAACAATTTTGTCGTTTTAGAATCTAGCCAAATGTTTTCTACTTCCAGCAACCAATTTAAGAATCTCATAAGCCACTAATATATCACATCCAACTGAGAAGTTAAGAAATATTGTAATGGAATGTATGCTGTTCTACAGCAGATTTATGCTGTGCAAATTCTTCTTGCAACACATTAGTGACTGAAAATAATTATTAACAATAGATTAGCTAAGGGATCAGTGCTTTTCCCACCTAAGTTTGTCTAAAAGAAAAAAAAAGATTGTACCCTTTAAACTGGAATTAAGTCAATGTGTCAATTTTTCATATGAACTGGAATCAAATTTTAACGTTTGCCTCCAAATCTTCCAAAACTCTCTAGAAGCTGTTAAAGCTGGAAAAGCAAGTAGACCTCATGGAAACTTTTAAACATAGACGTATAGAAACTCTTTGACATAGAAGCTCTTCTATGGGGTCCTTGGTGCTCTCTGACCATAGTTGCCTTCTTGCAGTTGGCGGGAGGAGGAGGAGGAGGAGGAGGAGGAAAAGGAGGGGAATGACTGTGGGATCTTTGATGGTCTCTGAGCTTGGGAGTTTTCTTGCAGACATTTCATGACCCAACTAGGTAACATTCTCAGTACACGAAGGGAGCAGGTTTGTGGCGAGGAAGAGGAGGAGGTGGACTGCGAGGTCTTTGATGGTCTCTGAGCTTGGTGGTTTTCTTGCAGACATTTTAATATCCAACTAGGAAGAGAAGGACAAGGGGGGACATGATACCAGTATTCCAATATCTCAGGGGCTGCCATAAAGAAGAGGGAATTAAGCTATTTTCCAAAGCACCTGAAGGCAGGACAAGAAGCAACGGGTGGAAACTAATCAAGGAGAGAAGCAACCTAGAACTAAGGAGAAACTTCCTGACAGTGAGAACAATTAATCAGTGGAACACCTGCCTCCAGAAGCAGTAAATGCTCCAACACTGGAAGTTTTTAAGAAGAGACTGGACAGCCATTTGTCCGAAATGGTGTAGGGTTTCCTGCCTGAGCAGGGGGTTGGATTAGATGACCTCCAAGGTCCCTTCCAACTTTACTACTATTACATCATCCGTGCTATTGATAATAGTACTACTGATACTGGTAGCGCTGATGGTGTTCCCTAGTTGGGTCCTGAAACGTCTGCAAGAAAACCACCAAGCTCAAAGACGATCAAGACCCCCCAGTTTAACCCTGAGCTATAAATATTCCCTTCTATTGATAAATCTTCCAGCCATTCTTCAGCAATCACTTGAGGAGCAATGCTGTCCTTTTGGGGCCACTGCCTGTCCAGGGAAGCAACCCAACAGGTGGAGCCAGGATGGGGGTACCCAAATCAAGAAGCCAGATTCCCCAGGAAAAGCCCCTGTCCTTTTCATGGTTCCCCCTTCCCTCTTCTCTGCTCCCCTGTATTATGGCTGCTCTCCGTGACTGTGACATCACAGCTGAGGTAGACCTGGTGTTAGGCTGAGCTTGGAGGGCCATGAGCAGCCAGTAGTTGTTTGTTAGTAGAGTACAAAAGAGTCCCCCTTTTTATTTTCTTATCGGCTGAAGGTGGGGTGAAGGTGCATCTTTCACCCCGGAACCCCTTTTGATAGACAGCTAGAGAGTCGTAGAGAATTAGCTTGACGCCCAAGGCAGCATTCTTTGAGAGAGACCCTTCTGGAACCATGTTCATCTTTGCACATAAAACCGAAACTCCGCTCAGCACCTACACGGACTCCTATCGGGTGCCGGTGGTTAGGAAACACATCTATCAGGAGCCTTCTCTGCAACAATGGACCCCGAATGAGCATATCACAAAGGTAATCCGTTCCATCGATGAATCTCTAATAACAGAGTTGGGAGGGATCTTGTAGGTCATCTAGTCCAACCCCCTGCCTCACCCAAGCAGGAGACCCTACACTATTTCTGACAGTCTCTTCTTAAAAGCCTCCAGTGTTGAAGCTCCCACAACATCTGAAGACAATCTGTTCCATTGGTTGATTGTTCTCACTGTCGGGAAATTCTTCCTTATTTCCAGTTTAAATCTCTCCTTGATCAGTTTCCATCCGTTATTCCTTGTCTGGCTTTCAGGTGCTTTGGAAAACAGGTTGATCCCCTCCTCTCTGTGACAGCTCCTCAGATACTAGAACACTGCTGTCATGTCTTCCCTGGTCCTTCTCTTCACTAGACTAGCCATGCCCAGTTCCTGCAACCGTTCTTCATATGTTTTAGGCTCCAGACCCCTAATCATCTTTGTTGCTCTTCTCTGCACTTTTTCTAGAGTCTAAAAGCCATTTTCTAGGTCAGTGGTTCTCAACCTTTTTAATGCCACGACCCCCAACCGGTTGTAAGTCGAGGACTACTCAACTGGTGCAGCACCGTTTGCAGAATGGGACTTTTGGCGGGCTCAGCAGGGCAGAGACAGCCTGGACAATTCCTATTGGCTTTTGAAAGCCAAAAGAATTAGACTCTATTCAAGAGAGTCTATTCTATTGGCTTTCAAAAGCCAATAGAATAAAAGGGAATAGCACAGCTAAGGAAAAGGGGGGGAAAAATGGTGGACTGTGTTGTTTGGCGACCCCCGTGAAATGGTCGTTCGATCCCAAATGGGGTCCCGACCCACAGGTTGAGAACCACTGTTCTAGGTTCTCACAATTCACTAAACCAGGGGTAGGCAACCTTGGCTCTTTTATGACTCGTGGACTTCAATTCCCAGAATTACTGAGTCAGCATAGCTGACAATGCAGTAAACTACAAGAAGCCAATTAATTATTAACCAATCTTAGCCAGGTGAGTGTTTGCATCTGCACGATATTTTCCTCATCCGTGCAAATACAGCCATTCATTTAGTGACCGTTCAAAGTCACAGTGCCTCTGAAAAAAATAACTTGTGTCAGGTCCTCACACTTACAACCGCCTCGGCATTCCCCCCCCCAGTCACATGATCAAACTTTCCGTTTTGGGCAACTGGCTTTTTTTTTATGATGGTTGTAGCATCCTGATGTCAAGTGATCGCCATTTTGCAACCTTCCCTTCTGGCTTCCGGCAAGCAAAGTCAATGGGGGAAAAGTCAAATTCACTTAACGATGACACAATTCACTTAATGACTGCAGTGATTGGCTTAACAACCATGGCAAAGCAGGCTGCAAAATCAGGCAGGGCTCGTTAAACTCAGTTAACAATGGCTTAGGGATGGAAATTTCAACCTCAATCAAGTTAAGTTGAGGCCTATCTCTCCCTCTTGCTGGCTCGTGTGCTGCATGCATGTCAAGATCTGGCTGTGTAAAGAGGCACAGAGTTAACCTTGGAGAAACCACGCATAGATGGTTACTACAACACCCAGCCAAACATACTCTAAGCCAAGGAAACAAGCCTTAGCTCCACCCTAACTCCCTGGGGTATAAGAGGAACTGACGGGGAAAACACACTCATGAGCTTTCAAAGTTCTGTTACTACAAGCAGGCAGTTCCTTTCAAAAAATGTAGAGTTGGTTTTCCTGATCTTTGCTCCCTCGAAGAGTTGACAGCCGCGTCACAACTGTGAGTCTCCTAGCAATCTTTCTTTCATGGAGGACAGCTTTGCTTTATGGATCCCTCTGGAGTTGAGAGTCCTTCCCAGGGCCCTGGAGAGGTTGTGAAGATAGAAGTACGGGGTCCTTGGTGCCCCTCTGAGCTTGGCGGTTTTCTTGCAGACCCAACTAGGTGACATCATTAGCTCTCAAAGGGAGAGGGGTTTGCAGAGAGGAGGAGGAGGAGGAGACTGAGGTCCTTGGAGCTCTCTGAACTTCGTTGCTTTTTTGCAGATGTTTCAGGAATAGAGTAGAATAGAATAGAATAGAATAGAATAGAATAGAATAGAATAGAATAGAATAGAATAGAATGGAATGGAATGGAATGGAATGGAATGGAATGGAGTGGAGTGGAGTGGAGTGGAGTGGAGTGGAGTGGAATAGAATAGAATAGAATGAATAGATGGAATATGAAGAATAGAATAGAATAGAATAGAATAGAATAGAATAGAATAGAATAGAATAGAATAGAATAGAATAGAATAGAATAGAATAGAATAGAATAGAAAATATGGAATGGAATAGAATAGAATAGAATAGAATAGAATAGAATAGAATAGAATAGAATAGAATAGAATAGAATAGAATAGAATAGAATAGAATAGAATAGGACAGAAATGGGACAGGAAGGATAGAATAGAATAGAATAGAATAGAATAGAATAGAATAGAATAGAATAGAATAGAATAGAATAGAATAGAATAGAATGGGACAGGAATGGGACAGGAATGGGACAAGGATAGGATAGGATAGGATAGGATAGGATAGGATAGGATAGGATAGGATAGGATAGGATAGAATAGAATAGAATAGAATAGAATAGAATCTGGAAGGGACCTTAAAGGTCTTCTAGTCCAGCCCCCTGCTCAAGCAGGAGAATCTATACGATTTCAGACAAGTGACAGTCCAGCCTCTTCTTAAAAACCTCCAGTGATGGAGCACCCACAATTTCTGAAGGTCAGCTGTTCCACTGGTTAATACAAGCTGTTCCACTAGCTCACGGGTGTCAAATTTGATTATGTCACGTGACATACCGTGATGTTTATTGCCTTTGCGGAGCCAGGGTGGGCATGGCCTGCGTGTGATGCATCCAGCCCACAGTCCGCCAGTTTATCACCTCTGCACTAGCTGTTCCACTAGGTGACATCATCAGTACTAGAAGGAAGTGGTGTTTGTGGAGAGGAGGAGGAGGAGGACACTGTGAGGTCCTTGGTGCTCTCTGAGCTTGGTTGTTTTCTTGCAGAGAGGGTGGGACCGAGCAAGCAGAATTCTGGGAGTTGAAGTCCACACATGGTGGCTGGGGAATTCTGGGAGTTGAAGCCCAAGCTTACATTAGATTGAGCAAGGTTGAGAAACACTGGAGTAGATAAACTTTGTGACCTGCCAACTCTACAATTCTACATGTCTACATTTCCCACTTTAGCAGTTGTCAATGCAGAAGTGATTCCTCCAAGGCAGGGGTCTTCAGACTTGGCCCTTTGATGACTTGTGGACTTCCACTCCCAGAATTCCTCAGCTAGGCACGCTGGCTGAGGAATTCTGGGAGTTGAAGGCCACAAGTCATCAAAGGGCCAAGTTTGAAGACCCCTGATCCAAGGCTACCCAAAGCCTTCCTCCACATCTCCACAAATTGACCTGCTCTCCTTCCTCTCCGCAGGGCTTGACCGTGCCCAAAGTGGACCATCCGATTGACCAAGCCCACCTGGAGAAGATGGTGAAAAGGGCAGTCCAGGAGTATTCCTACAAGAATTCGATAGAACCAACAGCCTACCGGCCGTACAAGTATTGGGTGTCCCGTGAAGAAGGTACTTGAGTTGTCCTCAACTCCTTCTCTTTGACTCTGCTACACTGTGGTAGAGGTAGTCCTCCACTTATGACCATAACTGGGAACAGAATTTCTATTGTTAAGCAAAGTGTCAACCCAACTTAAAGCTTGCTGGTTGGTGAATTCTGGAAACTGAAACCCACCCATATTTTTGTTAACAAAATTTTATTAAATTTATATAGGTAAGGAAAAATAGGAAAAATACAGGTATGGCAAAGGGAAGGGTAAAAAGGAAAGGGAGAGGGGAAGGAAATAAGGGATTAGGGTAAAATAAGGACAGGTACAATCACATATTTCAACAAACAAACAACTGTCTGGTTCATAATAATGAGTAAGTATCATATTCAACCATTTTTAACAAAGCTTAAACTGTAACATATTAAAAATAATTAGTAAACAAATAGGTTATAGGTTGATCTATTAAGTGAACACTACTAATAAAATCACAAAAAAAATAAAATAAAATAAAAAAATAAATCCTAACAATCAAAAATAACAAATGAAAATCAGTAAGTCAGGAAAAGTAATCGTATCATCAAAATGTTAGTTAGAACTCGATTAAAAATCAGTCATCTATTCTAAAATATTAAATCCTTCAAGTTCTAACGTGTCTCTAACCATTGATAAAAATTTTCCCAAGTTCTAAAATAAATTGAATCCTCTTTTTCTTTCATTTCTAATGTTAGCCTATCCATTTCTGCACACTCTAGAATTTTGGTAATAATAATAATCTGGTCAGATGGTAGATTCTCATTTTTCCAAAATTGGGCAAATACCATCCTTGCTGCAGTTCAAACATGCAATATCAAGTTGTCATTCTCTTTACCATAATTAGGTCTTGATATTCCTAACAAAAACAATTCTGGTTTAAATTCTATTTGTAGTTTCATCATTTTTTCCAACCATCTATGGATCTTAGACCAATATTTCTTAGCAATAGGGCACGTCCACCAGGCATGGTAATAAGTGCCTGGCTGTTGTGAAACCCACCCATCTTAAAGCTTGCTGCCTGGGGAATTCTGGGAATTGAAGTCCACCCATCTTAAAGCATGCCAGCTGGGGAACTCTGGGAGTTGAAGTCCTCCCATCTTAGTTGCCAGGTTTGAAACACTGATGTAAATATTTGACCTCCGCAATCTCGGTATCCCTTGTTCATTTCTACCTGTTAGCTGGGCACCCCTGGGAGGGACATCTCCTTCCAGCTATAGAAATGGCAGAGAGCCCACCAACTTCCTCCCATTCTGGTAGTTTACCTGTCAGTGCAAAACCTGCTGAATCATTTTAATGTCTCACAATGTCCAAGATCAGAACCGTTGCAGGAGAAGACAAGCAAGCTTGCGCCAACTCAGTTGATACTGCCTGAAGAGCGGGACTGGAAATAAAACATTAGAAATGGAGCCAGAATAACCAGAATTATTTCTTTTGGGCATAATAAATTTAAAGATGGAAAAACAACGCCAACGTATCATTATACCCATGTTGACTGCCGCTCGTATAGCATATGCTCAATGTTGGAAGAGTGAAAATATTCCCACAAATGATATGATTATGTGCAAAATCTTAGAATGCGCAGAAATGAATAAACTTATGTTAGAATTAAAAGACAAGGAGGCGACAGAATTTTATGAAATTTGGAATAAATGTTAGAATTAAAAGACAAGGAGGCGACAGAATTTTATGAAATTTGGAATAAATGTTATAATTGGCTAGAACAGAGAAAGGAAAAGACATAATTATTGATGTACATAAAATGTAAATAAGATGTAAAGAATGCTTAAAACGTATAGTACTGTTCTGTTAAAAGAAAAGATTTATGTTTAGGTATTTTAAGTTTGTTTGGGTGTATGATGTATGGTGAAAAATAATTAAAAAAATTTTTTTTAAAAGAAATGGAGCTCTCTAAACAACACAGCTCAACTTACAAAGGTTCATTTAGTGACTGTTCAAAGTCACAACGGCACTGAAAAAAGGGACTTACGACCATTTTTCACACTTACGACCATTTATGACGGTCGCAATGTCCTGGGGTCAAGTGTTCTGCTTTTGCGAACTTCTGACCAGCAAAGTCCATGGGGGAAGCCAGATTCACTTATCCACTGTGTTACTAACTTAACAGCTGCAGTGGTTCACTTAACAACTGAGGCAAGAAAGGTTGTAAAATGGGGCAAACCTCACTTAACAAATGCTTCATTTAGCAACACAAATTTTGGGCTCAATTGTGGTCATAACTCAAGGACTCCCTGTATATAAAGGATTCCTCTTGGCCAATCTGCCTAAGGGAAATGGCATAGAGCAGGGATGGGCAACTAGGGCCC
Source organism: Crotalus tigris (assembly GCF_016545835.1). NCBI lineage: Eukaryota > Metazoa > Chordata > Lepidosauria > Squamata > Viperidae > Crotalus > Crotalus tigris. The sequence continues at coordinate 22,959 of NW_024097145.1, read as the reverse complement.
CTTTACGACCTGTGCACTTCAACTCCCAGAATTCTGATGCTAGCTGGGGAATTCTGGGAGTTGAAGTCCACAGGTTGTAAAGGGGCTGTAGCTGCCCACCGCTGGCATAAACCTCATACCTGCAGTTTTCTGGCCTGGCCAGATGTTGGGGGTCTTCTCCCCTTGTGAGAATTCACAGCTAAAAGTGATTTCTCAGCGTTTGTCACCCTAATAAATTTGGATAGTGGAGCAAACCCTACACCAGGGGTAGGCAACCGTGGCTCTTTTATGACTCGTGGACTTCAACTCCCAGAATTCCTGAGCCAGCCACGCTGAGGGGAAAGGGAGAGGTTTCCAAGCTGAGCCATGCTGGCTCAGGAATTCTGGGAGTTGAAGTCCATGATCATAAAAGAGCCAAGGTTGCCTACCCCTGCCCTACACAGTTTTCATTATTGCACCGATTAATGAATCCTGAGTCATGTAACTCGGATACACAATGCGATGAATCAATTCGATGCTAGTCTGTTTGAATTGCTCCTGACATTTCAAAGTCTGTTGTCGTGAAACATTTGGGGGCAATCTTCATCTACTTTTAGTAGCCAAAAGATGAAAAAAACAGGCTTCCTTAGCTAAAAAAGTAGAAGAAAACACAAATAACAAGCAGCCCTTGACTTACAACCATTTGTTTAGTGACTATTTAAAGTTACAACAGCACTGAAAAAAAGGGACTTACTGTAGAACTGTTCTTCACACTTGTGATCTTTGCAGCATCCCCGTGGTCACGTGATCAAAATCTGGACATTTGGCAACTGGCTTGTGTTTGTGACGGTCGCAGTGTCCCAGGGTCACATGATCCCCTTTTGCGATCTTATGACAAGTAAAGTCAACGGGGAAGCCAGCTACGTTAACAATCGTGTTACTAGCTTAATTGCAGTGATTCACTTAACAACTGTGGCAAGAAAGGTCATAAAGTGGGGCAAAGCTGACTTAACAACACTTAGCAACAAAGAGAATAACAGAGTTGGAAGAGATCTTGGAGGTCTTCTAGTCCAACCCCCTGCTCAAGCAGGAAACCTTACACCAGTGGTCCCCAACCTTTGTAGCTTGGTGGCCCGATTGGTGGGAGGGGAGAGGGGAACCAGGTCACATGAGTGGTGAGCTAGCACTCACACGCATAGCTCCACTCATGCAAGGCCACACTTGGAATACTACATTCAGTTTTGGTCACCACTATGTAAAAAAGATGTTGAGACTCTAGAAAGAGTAAAGAGAAGAGCAACAAAGATGATTATTAGGGGACTGGAAGCTAAAACATATAAGGAACAGTTGCTGGAATTGGGTATGTCTAGTCCAGGAGTCGGCAACCTTGGCTCTTTTATGACTCATGGACTTCAATTTCCAGAATCTTGAGCCAGCATGGCTGGCTTAGGAATTCTGGGAGCTGAAGTCCACGAGTCATAAAAGAGTCAAGGTTGCCTACCCCTGGACTAGTTTAATGAAGAGAAGGACGAGGGGAGACAGGATAGCAGCCTTCCAATATCTCAGGGGCTGCCCCAAAGAAGAGGGAGTCAAGCTATTCTCCAAAGCGCCTGAAGGCAGGACAAGAAGCAACGGATGGAAACTGATCAAGGAGCGAAGTAACCTAGAACTAAGGAGAAACTTCCTGACAGTGAGAACAATTAACCAGTGGAACAACCTGCCTCTAGAAGTGGTGAATGCTCCAACACTGGAAGTTTTTAAGAAGAGACTGGACAGCCATTTGTCTGAAATGGTATAGGGTTTCCTACCTGAGCAGGGGGTTGGACTAGATGACCTCCAAGGTCCCTTTCAACATGATGATGATGATGATGATGAAGTTTTTTGGGCGCTGCTCACACAAGTGGGGCTGCACGTGTGCCAGCCTGCCCCTTACATGGCCCGGTTGCAAATAAGCAACAGCCTGGTAGTGGGCTGCAACCCACACATTGGGAACCCCTGCCTTATACCATTCCAGACAAATAATTGTCCAATTTTCAATTGCAGTCGTAAGTCAAGGACTACCTGCATGCCCTACGTCTTCTTGGCAGTTAGGAAGACCCAAAGCATTATGGAGGCGGTTGATTGAGTAGTAACAGATCCCATCTTCCCCACTCCGCTCTCGCCCTCCCCATGTGTCTTTGGTTTTAATGTCTTTTTATGTTTTTAACTGTATATGTGCTGTAATTATGATAAGATGGGCAGCCAATAAATTTTATAAACCAATCAACACACATATAATTCCACCCTGCCCTCAAGAACCTGGGTGCCACCCCCACCAACCCCCTTCCCCTTGGGGTCTCCCCATTGGTTTCCTGAAAACCCTCCATTGTTTTCCAAACCCAGAAAAATTCAACCCGGTGTTCATCGGCAACGACAGATACGCAACCTGGCGGACTGGGCCGTACAACAGCGCAGCCTGGAACCGATACACCACGTACCTGCCACGGATCCCCAGGGTAAGCCATGCCACGCCAGGGCTGGTTTTTTCTTTCTTTCTTTCTTTCTTTCTTTCTTTCTTTCTTTCTTTCTTTCTTTCTTTCTTTCTTTCTTTCTTCCTTCCTTTCCTTTCCTTTCCTTTCCTTTCTTAAATATGTTTTATTGATTTTTAACATACACCTTAATATTTGGTAAACATTGTGTTGTCTGGTTTAGTATTTAAAAAACAATCAATAACAATTAATTTCTATAACTCTATAATCCATGTAATAACTTTACCTGATTTCCTCTTCTTCCAATAATATTCTCTTTAGCCAACCTTAAATTAATACAGTTCTTATTTAAATACATGACAATTAAACATAAACATGTTTCTGCAAATAATAACCACATCAGTATAAAGCTTCTTTTCACTGATCATCTTGATTGCCTCATCATAAACCCCGTTTACATTCTTATTTAAATTTGTTTTCCCCCCAGTATTTAAAACATTCTTATTGGTTAAGATTTTCTCAAAATTAGTTGCACCTAAGTATTTAAATCTTTTTTCTCATACAAGCCATCACATTTTTACATTTCTCATACCTTAAAAGAAAATAAAAGCAAAAAGAAAAAAGACAAAACAGAGAAAACATTTCTTTTATTCTAACCTAATCAAAAAGTGGTCAAGGAAGCAGTTAGCAGGCTAGTATAGATAGTCCTCGACTTACCAGTGTTTGTTTATTGATGGTTTATTGTTTATTGACCGTTCAAAGTTAAAACAGCACTGAAACAATTGACTTATGACAATTTTTCACACTTACGACCTTTGCAGCATGGTCATGTGATCAAAATTCAGACGCTTGGCAACTGGTTCATATTTATGATGGTCGCAGTGTCCCGGGTTCACGTGATCTCCTTTTGCGACCTTCTGACAAGCAAAGTCAATGGGGAAGGCAGATTCACTTAACAAACGTGTTCCTAACTCAACAACTGCAGGGCTTCACTTAACAACAGTGGCAAGAAAGGTTGTAAAACGGAGCAAAATTCACTTAGTAACGGTCTTGCTCAGCCATGGAAATTTTGGGCACAGTTGTGGTTGTAAGTCAAGGACGACCTGCATTCTGTTTTAGAGCTCTGATTTAATTGCTGATATATTTTGTTTGCAAACTACCCCAGAACTCCTTACATTTGAGGAATGGGACATGCAATTTTTAATGACATCACATTTTGAAAATGGAATGAAAAGATGGGTGGATGGATGGAGAATGGATGTCCTTGTAGCAGATAAAAACTCACTGTGGTCATCAATCTTCTGCCTGGAATTCGTTAAGTCAGTAACACAGTTGTTAACTGAATTTATTTATTTATTTATTTATTTATTTATTTATTTATTTATGAGACTTATATACCGCTTCAAGTGCAAGCACTCTCTATGCGGTGTACACCAGTAAGCAATGTATATATATATATATATTTACATTGCCCCCAACAATCTGGGTCCTCATTTTACCTACCCCGGAAGGGATGGAAGGCTGAGTCAACCTTGAGCCGGTGAGATTTGAACCGCTGACCTGCTGAACACAGTCAGCTAAAGTGGCCTGCAGTACTGCACTCTAACTGCTGCACCACCTCGGCTCAATTTGGCTTCCCCATAGACCCCATGCTCACTTAACAACCATTGCAAAAAAGGTTGTTAAAGGTCATGTGAGTGACTTGTTTTACAACCATCCTGACTTTTGGTCATAATTGCCAGGCTCCATTATGGTCAAAATAATGAGGGCTACTTTGTATTAGATTTCAGAAAAAGTGGTTGCATTCTGTTGGAATACATGGTTGGAATGTATTTTTGTGTAAACTACAGTGGTATTCAGCCAGTAGATGGCAGTGTTTACAAGTTTGAATCTATAGTATGTATACTCTCTGTCCTTTTGTTCTAGTAGAGTTTCCTCTTTCCTGTTAAGTAGTAAAGCACATGGTGACTGTGCATGTTATTTGATTTATGCTATAAATAAACAGAACTTCTAACACATTCACAGGGAATCAATGATAAAAGCAGAAATGTAAGGAGAAATCAGTGATGTGGGTGTTTGTGTGTGTGTGTGTGTGTGTGTGTGTGTGTGTGTGTGTGTGTGTGATCGCTGAATTGAAGCATTTGGTTTCCATTCTTGAGTCAGAAAATTGCTCAAGCAGTAAATTCACTTCTATCACTGATTTGTCTCCACTGCTCATCCCTGTAGCTCCCAGGAGTGCTCACTGGATGTGATGCGATGATGTGTCGGCCCTCTTTACTTTTTTGACCACACCAGGTAGCCCTTGACCTACGACCACAAATGAGCCCAAAATTTCTGTTATTGAGTGAGACATTTGTCAACTGAATTTTGCCCCATTTTACAACTTTTCTTGCCTCAGTTGTTTGTGAATGACTGCAGTTGACAAGTTAGTGTTGAAGGAAAAGTTTTCATCATGGTTCAGTCCAAGCCGGGAAAAAAACAATATGGTGACTGCTTTAGAAAGAAGATTGCAGTTTATTGAAAAGGAGAGCCAGAGAGAAAGATGGCTCTGGAAGAAAAGAGAGAGAGAACATGTAGGGAGTGGGTTTTTATACCCTCTGGCACTCTTGAGGTTGTTTCCTGTTCCTGTTTGAGGCTTTGTATTTCCTGTGTCCCTTTGGCATCTGTGGGTTAATCCTATTATATCCTGTCTTAGAGTTTGGGTGGGGTATGTAGATTTTAGGTGTCTTTGTTTTCCTAAGCTTCTAGCTGGAGGGCTCCAAACTTCCTGAATGGATTATTACATCTGCATTTCTACAGAGCTGGTTTCTGCTTGGGGGAGGGAGACCTGGGGCTATTAAGAAAAACTGGACATGCTTTTCTGCCTCTTTAAGATCCTTTGAGGAAATATAATATTTTGTCCTTTTAATATTTCCTTCTCTGGGGGGGCTGACTTCCCATATTAGTAACCTGGTTAAGTGAATTCGGCCTCCCCATTGACTTTGCTTGTCAGAGAGTTGTAAAATGTAAAATCATATGACCCTGGGACACTGCAACAGTCATAAATATGAGCCAGTTACCAAGTGTCTAAATTCTGAACATGTGACCATGGAGATGCTGCAACGGTCATGTAAAAAATGGTCATGAGTCACTTTTTTCAATGCCGCTGTAACTTTGAATGGTCACTAAATCAACTCTTGTAAGTCGAGGACTACCCTGTACTCCTTTCCAAGATAACTGGGGACAAAACGTGGTGTCGTTGAGACCCCCTCATGGCTGCCACTTGGTAGAGCATCTAAAGCAGGGGTAGTCAACCTTTGCTCTTTTATGACTCGTGGACTTCAACTCCCAGAATTCCTGAGCCAGGTAAGCTGGCTCAGGAATTCTGGGAGTTGAAGTCCACGAGTCATAAAAGAGCAAAGGTTGACTACCCTTGATCTAAAGCAGTGGTTCTCAACCTGTGGGTCGGGACCCCATTTGGGGTCGAACGACCATTTCACGGGGGTCGCCAAATAATACAGTCTGCCATTTTTTCCCCCTTTTCCTTAGCTGTGCTACTCCCTTTTATTCTATTGGCCTTTGAAAGCCAATAGAATAGACTCTCTTGAATAGAGTCTAATTCTATTGGCTTTCAAAAGCCAATAGGAATTGTCCAGACTTTCTTTGCCCTGCTGAGCCCGCCAAAAATTCCATTCTGCAAACGATGCTGTACCAGTTGAGTAGTCCACGACTTACAACCGGTTGAGTGGTCCTCGACTTACAACCGGTTGGGGGTCGCGGCACTAAAAAGGTTGAGAACCACTGATCTAAAGCAAGACTTACCTATTGCAAACTTGTCTTTTAGGAAGCTGGCATGGATGCCATTCTGCGCGGGATGCCCATGGAGTACCCGCCAAAGCCTGAGCGACTCAACAATTACGGTACCTCTTCTTGAAGCTTCCCTTCCTCACCCCAGTGTAGGCATAAGACAGCTGTCCAATTTGGCTGACAAGGGGCACTCTGAGCTTGGTTCTTTTCTTGCAGACATTTCATTACCCAATTAGGTAACATCATCAGTGCCAGAAGGGAGTGGGGTTTGCTTTCTGCTTATATACAAGCCCCTTCTAGCAGTGATGATGTTACCTAGTTGGGTGATGAGACGTCCGCACAAGAAAACAACCAAGATCAGAAAGCACCCGCCACAGTCTCTTCCTCCTCCTCCTCCCCCTTCCTTCCCCTCCCCCTTCCTTCCCCTCCTCCTCCCCCCCTCTCCTCCTCCTCCTCTTTTTCAATCCCCTCTCCTTTATTGGTAATCTTAGAATATAGTTGTGAAGCCTTGAGCCTCCATGGTTGCTATCACTTCAGGTTGGGTGAGTTAGGGGACACGAGGCTAAAATATATGAAGAACGGTTGCAGGAATTGGGTATGTGTCCTCTAATAAAAAGCAGGACCAGGAGTGACATGTTAGCAGCTTTCCAGTATCTGAGTGGCTGCCACAAAGAAGAGGGGGGGTCAACCTGTTCTCCAAAGAACCTGAAGGCAGGACAAGAAGCAACCCGTGGAAACTAAGGAGAAATTGCCTGCAGAACAATGAACCAATGGAACAGCTTGCCTCCAGAAGTTGTGGGTGCTCCATCACTGGAAGATTTTAAGAAGAGACTGGACAGCCATTTGTCCAGAATGTACAGGGTCTCCTGCTTGAGCAGTGGGTTGGATTAGAACAGTGGTTCTCAACCTTTTTAATGCCGCGACCCCCAACTGGTCGTACGTCGAGGACTACTCAACTGGTTGTAAGTTGAGGACTACTCAACTGGTGCAGCACCGTTTGCAGAATGGGACTTTTGGCGGGCTCAGCAGGGCAGAGACAGCCTGGACAATTCCTATTGGCTTTTGAAAGCCAATAGAATTAGACTCTATTCAAGAGAGTCTATTCTATTGGCTTTTGAAAGCCAATAGAATAAAAGGGAGTAGCACAGCTAAGGAAAAGGGGGGGGGAATGGCGAAGTGTGTTGTTTGGCGACCCCCGTGAAATGGTCGTTCGACCCCAAATGGGGTCCCGACCCACAGGTTGAGAACCACTGGATTAGAAGATCTCCAAGGTCCCTTCCAACTCTGTCATTCTGTTATTCTGAATGTTGTTTTTTCAAATTTTGCATTCTGAAAAGGGGTGCTTCCTGAGTCAATCGAACAGAATACAACTGGAAGGGATCTTGGGGGTCTTCTAGTTCAACCCCCTGCACTAGCAGGAAACCCTGTGCCATTTCAGACAAAAGGTCCTCCAATCTCTTCTTAAAAATCTCCACCGATGAAGCACCCACAACTTCTGGAGGCAAGTCGTTCCACTGGTTAATTGTTCTCACTCTTAGGAAGTTTCTCCTTAATCTCAGGTTGCTTCTTGAACCCGCTGAGGTTGGCCTTGAACCCGCTGCCAATGGGCCAACCAACCCAAAGCTCTGCCCTCTAGCTGTCCTCTCTTTCTGGCTCCTTTTCTCCAGAACGGGAAGTTGTGGTCAACATGTTGAACAGCTTGTCTCGGAAGCAGCTTCCATACGTCCGGCATCACTATCCCGTCCCGGGCCGGATGCCCTACCAAGGCTACTACAGCCCCTGCACTGGACGCCATTACTGCTTGCGTGGAATGGATTACTACGTGGACGGAGCCCCCACCAACGAGAGGCAGATCAGCCAGCTAGTTGAGAAGATTGTAAGGTTCGGAGGGTTTGGTTCTGCAGGCTCTCTTCCTCCAACTCCTCCAGGGGGGGGTGTTCTCTTGGGGGTGGGCTCAGGGGCTCAGACAGACCAGTGGGGCACCACAGGTTTCCTAGGGTCTGGGCATAACGCCACCCTAGAGTTATAGTTAGGGTCCTTCATGTGGAGACTGCAAGCTGGAGAGCGACCAACTTTGGTGAGGTTCTTTCCTGTTCTTCTTGAGGCGTCCCCCTCAGGCAGAAGTCTCCAAACTTGACAACTTTAACACTTGTGGACTTCTACTCCAGAATTCCTCAGCCAACATGATTGGCTGAGGAATTCTGGGAGTTGAAGTCCACAAGTCTTAAAGCTGCCAAATTTGGAGAGCCCGCCTTAAGGTCCCAGGGTAGTTTTTCTTGACCTCAGCAATTTTATGATGGGTAGACTTGGTGGCTGGGGAATTCTGGAAATTCAAATCCACTCATTTTAAAGCAGGCTGGCTGGGGAATTCCGAGACTTGAAGTCCATCAATCTTAAATCATTCTGGGAATTAAAATCCACCCATCTTAAAGCACGCTGGCTGGGGGATTCTGGGAACTGGAGTCCACCGCTCTTAAAACATGCTAGCGGAGGAATTCTAGGTGTTGATGTCCACCCATCTTAAAGTTGCTGAAGTTGAGAAATGCTGGCCCAGAGCATCAGCCCTCCTGCTCTTCTTTCTTCAGAATTAGCCTTCCAACTGCCTGAACATGTCTTCACCAACAGTGGAGGTCAGCATTGATCTTCCATTGATGGAAGGAGGAGAAAATTCCTGCTACAGAAGCCCTGTAGCCAGCTGTCCCTGGGGTGAGAGCTTCTTCTTTGGGGAGAGGAGAAGGAGGAGGAGGAGGAGGAGGAGGAGGAGGAGGAGGAGGAGGAGGAGGAGGAGGAGGAGGAGGGGGGGGCATTAAATCTCCTAAGCTGCTCCATTAGCAAATTTTGAAAAATGGTTTACAGCAGGGGTCTTCAAACTTGGCCCTTTTATGACTTGTGGACTTCAACTCCCAGAATTCCTCAGCCAGGCACGCGTGCCTGGCTGAGGAATTCTGGGAGTTGAAGTCCACAAGTCATAAAAGGACCATGTTTGAAGACCCCTGGTTTACAGCAATGGGCTCCATCTCCAAATGCCAATTGACCCATCAAAGATTTTAAGGGAACGTCCACATGGATGCAAAGAAAGCTCCAGGAGTGAACCCATAACCCACAACCTTAATTGCTAAATAGCAACCATGTATACTTTAAATAAAAGATTAATGGGGTAGGAGATTTCATTAGAACCATGCTGGCTGGGGACTTCTGGGAGTTGAAGTCCACATATCTTGAATATGCTAAGGTTGAAGAACACTTCTGTATAATGTGGTCATCTTTCCCTCCTACACACATGTACACACACACATATACACATACACATACAGAGAGAGAAAGAGAGACAGGGAGAGATGGGGAGAGAAAAAGAGAGAGAGAAACAGAGATGGGGAGAGAGAGATGGGGAAAGATGGAGAGAGATAGATGGAAAGAGATGGGAAGAGAGATGGAAAGAGATGAGGAGAGATGGAGAGGGAGGGAGAGAGAGGAAAAGAGGGAGGGAGACAGAGAGAGAGGGAGGGGGAGGGGAAAGGGAGAGGGAGAGAGAGAGGGAGGGAGAGAGAGAGAGAGAGAGAAAGAAAGAAAGAGAAAGAGAAAGAGAGAGAGAGAGACTAACATTTAGCACTGGAGGAAAATCCCTATGCTAATGGGGACTTAAATATACAAATGTTAATTTTTTTCACCAACACCACAAAGAACGGCAGGTATTCTGTGTTTAGCTCGTCTGCAGAGCAATCAGTCTTAACTTTTAAAATGTTGTTTAAAAATTAACTTAAAAGTCTATATTTTAGAGCTGCTAAGTTAACTATGTCCATTAGCCAATCAGTTCCAAAGTCTGCATCGTGCCTGTCTAAGCAGGACATACCTTATCAAGGGTGAGACTAGAGGAAGGGAACTCTAGAATGGCCACAAAGGGATAAGATATTCTGGCATTCTTGGAAGAATGAGGAATGTCATCCTGTGAGTAAGTTTTGGGAGAGTGACAAAATTCAGAAATACTTCAGGAAGGCATTTGATAAAGTAGACCACTTCTATCTTACTTCTTGGTAAGATAGAAAACAAATGTGGGATAGGCAGCAGCTCTGTTATTCTGATCAATACTTTTGTTTTTATAGAGGGAGGGGGCCCACAAAGACAAAAATGTACAGGGCCCTCAGAAGTAACAATGTGGCCTGCTGTTGCCAAACACAGCTTCATGTCCACTTCAAAAATGTATAGCTAGTACTGTGAGAACAATTAATCAGGGTGAGAACAATTAGCCAGTGGAACAGCTTGCCTCCAGAAATTATGGGTGCTCCATCACTGAAGGTTTTCAAGAAGACACTAGACCCATGGTGGCGAACCTATGGCACACGTGCCAGAGGTGGCACGCAGAGCCCTCTCTGTGGGCACACGCGCCATCACCCCAGTCCTAGGCCTTCAGCTGGGTTTTATAAAACCTTTTCGCTTTAGGCCTCTGCTACTGTGTGCAAAAAAAAAAAAAAGGTTCAATCAATCAATCAATTTCAACTCGCAGGGAAAAAAAAGATCCCGCAAAGTTGGAATTGATTGATTGAACTTTTTAGTCCCACCCAGTCTGCCGTTACCACCGCAGCCACGCCCACCCAATGGGCCATGCCCACCCAATGGGCCACACCCACCCAATGGGCCACGCCCACCCAGCACCCGACAATACATAAGTGGGTTTTGGGTTGCAGTTTGGGCACTCGGTCTCTAAAAGGTTCGCCATCACTGCACTAGACACAGCCATTTGTCTGGGATGGTCTAGGGTCGCCTGCTCGAGCATGGGGTTGGACTAGATGATCTCCAAGGTCCTTTCCAGCTCTATTCTGATTGACTGATAGTGAAACAGCAGCACGTCTTGCTCAACATACTTCTGAGATGAACAGGATGTTGAGGGCTTCTAAAGATCTTTTTCAGAAGAGGCTGTTCTACATCCCCCACCAATCGGCTGTTCAGATGCCCCCAACTTGATTCCCCCATCCTGGCATGCTGGAACAATCCATCAAATGTCATCTTCTTACTGAGGACAGCAAACTAGTGGTTTGCCTAAAAGCCATTAGTGAGACTAGGATCAGCCCTGGAAGGCGTGAATGAAGATTAATCAGGTCTACACCAGGATGGATGCTTGGCCTGTAGAACCCTGAACAAAGACTGGTCATCTAGACCAGTGGTTCTTAACCTTTTTGAACGAATCGCCCCCTTGAGCCAATGAGGAAGTTGTCATCGCCCCCCTCCCCCAACATAACCTCTCAATCACAACATGGGAAATAATTCTTCGATTTATGCAAACCCTTTTTTTGTTTTCTTTAAAACTGTCATCAGGACATATCGATGCAAATAATTTATTTCCAGTCTTTTTCCCATATCTCCCATATTCTGGCCAATGGCGCGCCACTGTATGGGTAGAGGCTGCTGCGCAACGCGCATGAAGATAAGCGATGTGTGGTCACATATGTACGGCGTTCTGTACTGAAGCTAGCTGGAGGAACATTTGAAAACACAATTCAATCCACTAATAGCGAGCGATCTGATGTTTTTGTATGACAGATATACAGCCATTCACTGTACGAAAAGTCTCAAAAGTGTCCCCAAAACTTCTCGCTCCATCGCCCCCATATCGCCCCCTTTTCGTTCCTTCACCCCCGTGTCGCCACTTTTCGTTCCATGGCCCCCCCTGAAAAATGAAATCACCCCCTGGGGGGCAATATCGCCCAGGTTAAGAACCACTGATCTAGATCACATACAGAAATGGTCAAAGGTTTGCATAGCATGGAGCAGTATTTCTCAACGTTGACCACTTGAAGACGGCTGGGGAATTCTGGAAGTTGAAGTCCACCCATCTTCAATGGACAAGGTTGAGAAATATTGCTGTATAGCAAAAGTCAACCATACAACGAGCACACGTCTGGTCGAAGTGAGTTGAAATAAAGGAAGTATCTTTGGGACAACTGTGACCTGGATGACTGAGAATCTCCATAATTTAGTCTGTTGATGCTTCCAATGATGATCCTCTCCCTTCTCTTCTCTTCCAGGAGTTTCCCGTACTACGACCACCAGGTAGACATGATGCTCTGTGCACGTTTGCCAACCCTGCCGCCATCTTTCCCGTATATGAACCTTAAGTAAGGACTCCAAAACCTGGGTGCAAGACAACTGCCACCCACATGCATGTTTTGTTTGACTGAAAAACTAAGTTGGGTGGCAGCACTGATATTTCTGGGATGTGGTCATAACAGGGAGGAAACAGTCATAAGTCCCTTTTTGGGGGGGGGATATCGTAACTTCGAACAGTCATTAAGTGGATAGTTGTAAGTTGAGGACTAGATGTAGCTTGGAGTAATATTTACATGTATCTTGGTTGCTTGGTGTTAGGGCTGTCCTGTAAGTAGCTGACAAAGTACCAGATAGACCATCTTGGCCCTTTTGTGACTTGTGGACTTCAACGCCCAGAATTCCTATCCACCATTTTGATGAAACTGCGGGCTTAGATCCAGACCAGGGGTCTTCAAACTTGGCCCTTTTATGGCCAACTCCCAGAATTCCTCAGTCGGCCATTTTGATGAAACCACGGGCTTAGATCCAGACCAGGGGTCTTCAAACCTGGCTCTTTTATGGCTTGTGGACTTCAACTCCCAGAATTCCTCAGTCAGCCATTTTGATGAAACCATGGACTTAGATCCAGACCAGGGGTCTTCAAACCTGGCCCTTTTATGGCTTGTGGACTTCAACTCCCAGAATTCCTCAGCCAGGCATGTCACAAAAGGGGATCGCAGGACCCCAGGACATTGCGACCGTCATAAACATGAATTAGTTGTCAAATGTCTGAATTTTGATCACATGACCATGGGGATACCGCAACAGTCGAGGATTACCTATAGTTCCTTCTGTAGACCTCATCTTTGACCGGTCTGCTTGAGCAGGGGGTTGGACTAGAAGACCTCCAAGGTCCTTCCCAGCTCTATTCTGATTAGTTAGAAGTTCTGATCTAGGACTCCTCGCTCAATGTAAAAAAGATGTTTAGACTCTAGAAAGAATAGAGAGAAGAGCAACAAAGATGATTAGGGGACTGGAGGCTAAAATGTATAAGAAACAGTTGCTGGAATTGGGTATGTCTTGTTTAATGAAGAGAAATGATATAGGGTTTGGACTAGAAGACCTCCAAGGTCCCTTCTAACTCAGCTATTCTATTCTATTCTATTCTATTCTATTCTATTCTATTCTAGTCTAGTCTAGTCTAGTCTAGTCCATTCTAGTCTAGTCTAGTCTAGTCTATTCCTGTTCTATTCTAGTCTAGTCTAGTCTAGTCTACTCCTGTTCTATTCTAGTCTAGTCTAGTCTAGTCTAGTCTAGTCTAGTCTAGTCTAGTCTTGTTTAGTCTACTCTAGTCTACTCTAGTCTACTCCTGTTCTATTCTATTCTAATCTAGTCTAGTCTAGTCTAGTCTACTCCTGTTCTATTCTATTCTATTCTATTCTATTCTATTCTATTCTATTCTATTCTATTCTATTCTACTCTACTCTACTCTACTCTACTCTACTTTACTCTACTCTACTCTACTCTTAGGGTCTCCTAAATCACTTTGTGGTCTCTGTTATGTCCCGAGCCTTTGCAAACGGCTCGGGCGTTTGCAGGCAGTCCCGGGCAGGTGCAAAGCTGCCCGGGACCAGACAGGCTGTCGCCAGCGCCGTGCGCATGCGCGGGTGCTGGCGCGGGAAAAGTAACCCATTTACCCGGGAGTTGCCTATATAAGAGGCTGCGAGGCGTTTGGGCGAGGCTGAAGCCATCTTCCTGTAAGCTGAACGCTGAATAAAAGAAACTGAGAACTCCAGCTGCTTCTCGTGTCTGTTTTCCCGCCACGGACTCAACACTGGCGACGAAGGTGGGATGCCTTGCACTACCTGGAAAGGAAGAAGTGTAAGCTTACCCAAGGAGTCCTGAGCGGCGAAAGAGGAACGGCGTCGACTCGGCAGCTGCCCGCCAATCCGGTGCGCATTCGGGGGTAGGCTGGCTGATAGACCCATCTCCTGAAGATCCGAAGATGGCGAAAATCGGAAGGCTTTCGGAATTCGACGTCTCACATCCAGAGCGGTGGGAGTCCTACGTATCCAGAATGGAGAACTACTTCAAGGCAAACCAAGTGAGGGAAGATAGCTTGAAGGCTGCCACCCTGCTTTGCGTTTGCGGCCAAGACGCCTTCGAAATCGCAGAAAACCTTGCAGCACCTGTCCCAGTAGAGTCTGTAAGCTACGCAGACCTGAAGAAGCTGCTGAAGGAGCACTTCCACCCCAAGGTGTCCGTTATCTCATGGCGCCACATCTTCGAACAGAGGGATCAACGGTCCGGTGAGTCAGCCAAGGAATACATCGCCGCGTTACGGAAGGCCGCCAAGCCCTGCGAGTTCAAGGACCTCGAGGAACGACTGAGGGACCGATTCGTGTGCGGGTTAAGGCATCGAGAGCTACAACAGAGACTTTTCGCTAAGGAAGAATTATCCTTCCAAGACGCCTTAAGGGAAGTCACCGCAGAAGAAGCAGCAGGCGGCACCGTCAAGAACATGCGGCCGATCAGAAGCAGTGCAGAAGGTGCGTCCGTGCACCAGGAAGACGTCCGACGAAACTCCGAGGAGGATCCGGACGAGGAAGTCGACCGTCTACACCCCGCGAAGGAAGAAAACCAGAAGGGAAGCTCTTCGGCTCCGCTCAAGTGCATCGGCTGTGGAGGTCGCCACAGAAGAACCGACTGCAAGTTCCGCTCCGCTATCTGCCGGGCATGCGGCAAACAAGGGCACATTGCAGCTGTGTGTCTGGGCCGACGAAAGGCACAACCCCAAGAAGAACGCCTGAAGGGTACCAGATTCCCCAGCCAGAATAGGGTAGGTTTTTGCGCTTCGCGAAGAAGCATCTGTAGGACAGGCACACACAAGCCCATGAAGAAAAAGCTGTCACTCAACGTGAAGCTACAAGGGGTTCCATTATCTATGGAACTAGACACAGGGTCTGCCCTTTCCATCATTTCATTGCATACATTTAGGAAGATTTGTTCCAGTAGTGGGACTAAGGCCAAGTTAAGGCCTTCTGATATTGTATTAACAGATTTTCAGAACTCAAGAGTGTGTGTTAAGGGGGAGGCCACCCTTAACGTGCAATACAAGAGTTTTGAAGGTCCACTAGACTTATTAGTAGTAGGGGGTGAACGAACGAGTCTCATAGGACTCGATTGGTTTGAGGCCCTGGGGATACACATCACAGGACTCAACAGCTTACAAACACTCGACCTACAGGAAGTCTGCAAAGAATTTGCAGATGTTTTCAGCCCCCAGCTGGGCACATTCAAAGGACCACCTGTGTCCTTAAAGCTAGACCCCACTGTCACTCCCATTAGGATTAAAGCAAGAAGGGTCCCTTTTGCTTTAAAAAGTAAGATTGACACTGAATTAGACAAACTAATCCAACAAGGAATCCTAGAACCTGTTGATTCCAGCCCGTGGGAGACCCCCATTGTCACGCCTCTAAAGGCAAATGGGGACATTCGCATTTGTGCTGATTACAAATGCACACTCAATAAGGCATTGCAGCAACATGCCTATCCTGTTCCTGTGGTCAGTCACATCCTGGCCTCTCTCAAGGGGGGGCGTGTTTTTGCAAAGCTTGACCTAGCTCAAGCATATCAACAGCTGCCTGTTGATGATGATGCTGCCATAGCTCAGACCATTGTGACCCACAGGGGAGCCTTTAAGGTAAAAAGGCTACAGTTTGGAGTGAATGTCGCTCCTGGGATTTTCCAAAGCGTAATGGAAAACACACTACGAGGTATACCAGGGGTCTGCCCCTACTTTGACGATGTCTTGATTGCAGGAGACTCCACACACATTCTAGCTGAAAGGCTTAGGGCTGTTCTGTTAAGATTCAGGAAATCAGGCCTCAAGCTCAGAAAAGACAAATGCAAGATTGGGGTGCCTTCTACTGAATTTCTGGGATTCAAAATTGATGCTGCTGGGATTCATCCTGCTGAATCCAAACTAACTGCTATTTTAGAAGCACCCAGGCCAAAGTCTAAGGCCGAACTTCAGGCCTTCCTAGGCCTCCTGAATTTCTACAATTCTTTTCTTCCACA
Source organism: Crotalus tigris (assembly GCF_016545835.1). Taxonomy (NCBI): domain Eukaryota; kingdom Metazoa; phylum Chordata; class Lepidosauria; order Squamata; family Viperidae; genus Crotalus; species Crotalus tigris. The sequence continues at coordinate 6,646 of NW_024097145.1, read as the reverse complement.
TAAAGCTAGTGTAGCTGAGCCTCTTCACAGGCTACTAGACAAACAAGCTGTGTGGCTGTGGTCACAAGCACATGAGGCTTGCTTTAAAGAAGTCAAGGCCTTGCTCACTTCTAACAGTGTTCTTGCACATTTCAACGAGTCTCTTCCTGTGTGCATCGCTTGTGATGCGTCCCCCTACGGGGTTGGAGCTGTCCTGAGTCACCTCAGGTCTGATGGAACTCAGGTTCCTATTGCATACTACTCCAGAACACTGTCTTCTGCCGAGCGCAACTACGCTCAGATAGACAGGGAGGCTCTGGCTGTTGTTGCTGGAATTAAAAAATTCCACGATTTTCTATATGGCAGGCATTTCACGGTCTTCACTGACCATAAGCCCTGCTGGGACTGTTTACCACACGTAAGCAGACTCCCCACATCATTTCCCCTAGAATGCTTAGGTGGTCTATTTTTTTGTCTGCATATGATTTTTCATTACTCCACAAGCCTGGGAAAGAAATGGGCCATGCTGATGGCCTCAGTAGGTTGCCTCTGCCAGTAGTAGAAGCTGACCCCGCGCCAGCTGTCAACATTCTATCAATCCAAGCCTTGCCCGAGCTCCCTCTTAGTGCCAGGGATGTTACCGCTGAAACAGGTACAGATCACACACTTTCACGTGTCCGCTCCTGGGTCCTGTCCGGGTGGCCTGAGCACTGCCCTAGTCCTGAGTTTCAGAGTTTCTGGTCCAAAAGGAACGAACTGTCCCTTTCTCAGGGTTGTCTGCTTTGGGGAAACAGAGTTGTCATTCCCACCTCAATGAGGACTAGGGTCTTAGAATCCCTCCACGAGGGTCATCCTGGCATTGTTCGTATGAAGGCTCTTGCACGCAGCCACTTGTGGTGGCCTGCTTTAGATAAAGATATTGAGGCTAAGGTACACGCATGCCACCTGTGCCAACGATCTCGCCCAGAGATGCCCCAAGCTCCTGTGCATAGATGGGAGGAAACACAGTCCCCATGGTCTAGGGTGCACATTGACTACGCTGGGCCCTTTCAGGGCCAGTTCTTCTTGGTCCTTGTTGACAGCCATTCAAAATGGCTTGAGGTTGTGCCTGTCTCATCCACCACCACTGCAAAGACTATTCAGGTACTGAGGGGGATTTTTGCTGCACACGGGCTGCCAGATGTCATTGTGTCCGACAACGGCCCTCAATTCACCTCCTCCGAATTCCAAGCTTTCTTACAGGCAAACCTGATTCGTCATGCCACATCTGCGCCTTTTCACCCGTCCACCAACGGTATGGCTGAACGCATGGTGCGCATCGCAAAGGACGCCTTGAAGAGACTCACCTACGGGGACTGGCATCACAGGTTGGCTGACTTTCTCCTTTCTTATCGCACCACACCGTCCACTTCTACAGGGAGAAGTCCAGCTGAACTTCGTTGGGGGCGCCAACTTACTACGAGACTTGACCGGTTGCATCCAACAGACTGCCTTCATCTACCTCCTCCTAGGGCACCTAGACAACTACTTGTGGGTGCCCCGGTTTGGGCTCGCATTACGGGCCTGGTCATACATGGGTCCCCGCTTCTGTGTCCAGGATCACAGGTCCTCTCTCCTACGAGGTTGCCCTGGACAACGGTCGTGTCCTGCGTCGGCACATCGAACAACTCCGCTCTAGGCGGGACTTTTCTGATGAGACTCCTGGGTCTTTTCCAGGGGGGGAGGGGGACCCTTTGGAGCAAAGGGAAGGGCAAGAGCTACTGCCCATCTCCACTGAGGGAGCCACAAACGGCCCATCCCAGGATTCTGCAATTGCTCCGAAAAGGAAGTCATGGAGCTTACCCACACAACAGGCACTCACGCCTACTCCAGCCAGGGAGTCACCCCGGGGGCATACTCACTTTCCACACACATCACACAGCACTCCAGCAACGGAGGATACCCGGGGGCATCCCAACAAATCATTCCCCGCAAGAGAGCTGGCACACAATTCCCAAGGTTGGCCTGACCTTAACCCAAATCCTACAGGGGGTCAAACATACACAGAGCTAGTCGAGGAACCGAGTCCCGACTACAACACCCCTAGCACAAATCAGGGAACACCTGAGTTTTGGGAAAGTACAGAAACCCACACGAGCCCGAACACAGAATGGGGTTCAGGGAATGGACAGCCTCCTGACAGGTCTTGGACTGACCTAGGAGGTTCTACAGAGACGCCCAGCAGCGGCTATCACTTTAAGGGGCCTGAGGGTCTGCGGCTAGGTAGGACAACCAGGTCACAAAGTAACAGAAGCCCTGGCCTGACGAGCCCGGTGGGCAAGCAAGCAGGCCAGGCATCGGGGCACAGTCCTTGGAAGACACCAGGGCACAATAGAGAGAACAGGCTCACGCCTCCCTCCAGTCAGGGGACTTATGCCAGTAACCCAGAGCTAAGAAGGTCACAGAGAGCAAAGAAATCTCCTAAGTACCTAGAAGATTACATAACATTGCTGGCAAGGCAAAAGCCAGTAAACAGTGGGAGCACTGGGGAGCAAATTGTCGTATAAAATAAATGTTGTATGTTGGTAGTAGTTTTAGCCCGGGGGAAAGGGGTGTTATGTCCCGAGCCTTTGCAAACGGCTCGGGCGTTTGCAGGCAGTCCCGGGCAGGTGCAAAGCTGCCCGGGACCAGACAGGCTGTCGCCAGCGCCGTGCGCATGCGCGGGTGCTGGCGCGGGAAAAGTAACCCATTTACCCGGGAGTTGCCTATATAAGAGGCTGCGAGGCGTTGGGCGAGGCTGAAGCCATCTTCCTGTAAGCTGAACGCTGAATAAAAGAAACTGAGAACTCCAGCTGCTTCTCGTGTCTGTTTTCCCGCCACGGACTCAACAGTCTCCACTTATTGGAGGTTTCCCAGTGAGACTGCATGACTACCTATTGGGAATGATGGAATAGATTCCTCCAAGTGAGCAAGGGGTTGAACAAGATGGTGGTCCTCAACTTAACCACCATTCATTTAATGATGGTTTGAAGTTGCAATAGCACGCATAAAAGTAAGCTAAAACCAATCTTCCCAATAATCAGGTGATCAAAATTCGGACCCTCGCCAAGTGGCGTGTATTTATGATGTCTGCCCCGTCTCTTGCGATTCACGACTTCCCAGCCAGCTTCTGAGAACTAAATCAACGGGGTGAAGCCAGATTTACTTAATGACTCTGTGATTCACTTAACAACGGCAGGGATCTGCTTAACCACCACGAGGGGGAGGAAAGTCGTAAAATTGGGCGTGTGACTCACTTAATAATTGCCTTACTTAGCAATGGCAATTTGGGTCACAAGTCAAGGACTAACTGTGGGAACTCAAGACAGGCTTCAGGGCAAGGTGGAGGCCCTGTCAAAATATGCTCCTTTTTTTTACATATTTATTTTTATTAGCTTATAGTATAAAATACAAAAATACAAAGCAAGTAGTAGGGAACAAAGGGAAGGGGGAAAGCGAAGTGTGAAAACGGGGGGAGACAAAAAAAAGGCATTGATTTCCGACTCTCTCTGTTGCAGCATCGAACCTCAATTGTTTATCTTCCTACAATAGCATAAACTAGCCATTTCTATAACAACAACATCAATCTAATCAGTAAAACCCAAAATCAAAATATTGGGGTTTTCCCCGCCCCCCACCTCAAACTCCCTTATAACTTCTGGATCTTCCAGATTTGACTGGCTTCAGCAAAGTTGCGACATCACACGCCTGCTCTAAGTTTCCAGCCCCCCAAGATATTTTGATTGCTTCTCCTGCTGCTGCATAGTTTTATGGCTATTTTGGGAAGCCATGCCAGGTTTTGTGCAATTGCCTAAAGGGTGGGAATCAGGACCAGGAAGTTGACAATATGCCTCCCAATTTAAACTAATTGATTCAGCCAATTAATCTAGAACAGGGATGTCCGACCTGTGCAACTTTCAGACTTGCGGACGCCAACTCTTCTCATTTTCTGTTATTTGCTCTTGACCACTCACCCACTTTCACAGCAACGAGAAACTTATCTTTAAAATTAAAATAGAAAAGTGAAGGAATAGATGGGTGAAACTTCCAATGCTAGGACCTTCAGAGATTAAACTCTCCTTTTCCCCAACCAAATATTTTTGCTGGAAAAAATCACCAATTCTTCTCAGCCCTGCCATTGCCTCTTGACCGCTCACTGTAAAACCATGAGTACTAGAAACTTGTCCTTAAAATTAAAATAGAAAAAGGTGAAGGAATGGATGGGGGAAACCTCCAATGCAGCGGTTCTCAACCTATGGGTCGCGACCCCATTTGGGGTCGATCGACCATTTCACGGGGGTCGCCAAGCAAGGCTGTCCGCCATTTTTTTCCCCTTTTCCGGCGGGTGCCTTACCTCCCTTGGGCTGGGCCAACTGGTGGCCCAGCCAGTGGTCGGCCTGCTCCGTCTCTGCCGCTTGCCAGCTACGCCTCGGCCGGTGCAGGGGGCAGCACGATGCATGCGCGGCACTCCCGGGCAGGGAAAGTCCTTGACGTACGACCGGTTTAGTCCTCGACTTACAACCGGTTGGGGGTCGCGGCATTAAAAAGGTTGAGAACCACTGCTCTAATGCCACGACCTTCAGAGACTAAATCTCCCTTTTTCTGCAGCCAAATCTCTCTGCTGGAGAAATCATGTCTTTTTACAGGTAGTCCTCAGCTTACGACCGCAATGGAGCTCAAAATGTCTGTTGCTAAGCGAGACAATTGTTAAGTGAGCTTTGCTCCATTTTATGACCTTTCTCGCCGCCTCTGTTAAGTGAATCCCTGCAGTTGTTAAGTTAGTCACACGGTTGTTAAGTGAATTTGGCTTCCCCACTGATTTTGCTTGTCGGAAGGTCGCAAAAGGGGATCACGCGACCCCGGGACAGTGCAACCGTCATAAGTACATGCCAGTTGCCAAGAGTCCAAATTTTGATCAAGTGAATGCTGCAACGGTCGTGTGAAAAACGGCCCTACGCCACTTTTTCAGTGCCGTTGTAACCATGAATGGTCACTAAACAAGCTGTTGTAAGTCAGGGACTACCTGTAATCTAGAGCAGGGGTGTCCAACCTTGGCAACTTTCAAACTCGTGGATGCCTACTTCTGCTTTTGATCACTCACCCACTTTCACAGCAAGCCATGAGGACTAGAAACTTGTCTTTAAAATGAAAACAGAAAGGCGAAGGAATAGATGAGTGAAACCTCCAATGGCAGGACCTTCAGAGATTAAACTCTCCTTTTCCCCCAACCAAATATTCCTGCTGGAAAAAATCACGTACCCGTATTTTCCGGTGTATAAGACGACTTTCTAGAGCCTGAAAATCTTCTCAAAAGTCAGGGGTCGTCTTATACACAGGAATATACGGGTAGCTGTTCTCTGAATTTAAAACCAATCTGCCCCCTAGTGGCCAGCCCTATTTTTTTTTTTACAGAAATAAGCACTGACAGGACAAAGCTTTCTAGCAGCAAAGGAGCTCCTATTGTGCTCATCTATAAACAGAAATCCAATATTGTACTGTATTTTCTGGCATATAAGATGACTTTCTAAAGCCTGAAAATCTTCTCAAACGTTGGGGGTCGTCTTATACGCCCAGTCGCCTTATACGCCGGAATATACGGTACCTTTTTCCTCATTGGCCTGATGATTAACCTTTGCAGACTTGCTCCTTCTTTCTTTCTAGACAGGAAATAAGGGGATTTTGTAAGACTAGAGGTAGCCTTCTCTAACTGTTGTTGTTGTTAATTGCGAAGTCGTGTCTGACCCATCGCGACCCCATGGACATTCATTCCTCCAGGCCTTCCTGTCCTCTACCATCTTCTGGAGTCCCTTTAAGCTCACGCCTACTGCTTCAGTGACTCCATCCAGCCATCTCCTTCTCTGTCGTCCCCTTCTTCTGTTGCCTTCAATCTTTCCCAGCATTAGGCTCTTCTCTTCTCTTTGGCCACCTAATGAGAAGTCTTCCTTCTCATTAGGTGGCCAAAGTACTTGAGTTTCAGCTTCAGGATCTGGCCTTCTAAAGAGCAGTTGGGGTTGATCTCCTCTAGGACTGACCGGTTGGATCGCCTTGCAGTCCAGGGGACTCGCAGGAGTCTTCTCCAGCACCAGAGTTCAAAGGCCTCCATTCTTTGGCGCTCAGCCTTTCTTATGCGCCAACTTTCACAGCCATACATTGCCACTGGGAAAACCATGGCCTGGACTATACGCACTTTTTTGGCAGGGTGATGCCTCTGCTTTTTAGTATGCTATCTAGTTTTGCTAGCCACCCCCATCTGTTTGGACCCCAAATTCTAGCACACCCACTCATTAGTAGGGAAACCGCGAGGGTTGGTCACTTAGATGGAGTAAGAAGGTTGGAAGACTTTGGTATGGTGGATAGTTGGATGTGCAGCCTTGGTGAGTTTTGCTAATTCTCTTTTTCTCTCCTTGCAGATGGGACACGAGTCATTTTAAGAGGTCTGGAGGGCCGGAGAGGGACAGCTATATTATTCATCCTGAGTTTGTTTCAGAAGCTTATCCCTCTCCGCCATGTTGGTATTAAGAGAGTCGAGAGAGACTGCCATTAAAAAGTGCCACTGGTGACGAATTATGCCGTGGGCTCGGTTGAATTCTTTTTTCCCTACAACACCAGGCTCCGGCCAAAAAAACATGTCTTTCTGGGGTCCCTGGTT